>NW_027281918.1:0-109344 GCF_046629955.1 Centroberyx affinis | reverse complement strand
TGAATGTCTCCTGTCTCTAAATCCTGCGTCAAGTCAAGTGATGAAGGTGAAGATGAAGGTTCAGTAACTTCTTTGGCATTCTCCTTCAGTTCAAACAAACATCCCTCCACCTCCACCTGCCTCCATTTTCCCTTATCAAAGTTAGAAGCAGAAGTCAATGAGGGGATCAGCCGTTGGTTCATTTTTTTATCTACAAGGTCATTCTGGGTCTGCGTTCTAATTATTTGTGCTTTTATATCCCTGAAAAAAACCTGGTGCAAATTACGATTTACGTTCTCAGGACCTGAATTTGATATCTGTCCCTGAGGTCAGACCTGAATTAGGCAAAAATGTCTCTATCTATTCTGGTACCTCTTCCTGGAAACTGCTGCAAAATGATTTCAAGTTGAAGAGCTGGTCTCTCTGGGTGAGTTTAAACTGATAATGATTTAGAGGAGTTGGTCTCTCTTGGTGAGATTAAGCTGGTAATGAAGAAAGTGGCAGAAGTCAAGATTAAAACAGTTTCTTACTTCATGAGTAAGAAACTATGGTTTGACATTGGACTAATGTCTCATAAAGTGCTTATTTTTTATGTGTTGAAACATGTTGAAACATGTCTCAAAACATTAAAAACATATAAAAACATTAAGTGTTATTTAGCATACACAAAAATAGTGTATGCTAAAGTGTTAGCATGGAGCCTATATCACTCAACATAGTGTATGCTAAAGTGTTAGCATGTACCACCAGAGCCAATGATCTACCAGGGACATTTGGATGATTTTGGTGTCTATGTTCTCATCACTTAACGGGTTAAGTTGACACCAAAGTCGAGGAAAGACTGACAACATGGTTGACTGACGGGAGAGAGAGAGAGAGAGAGAGAGAGAGAGAGAGAGAGAGAGAGAGAGAGAGAGAGAGAGAGAGAGAGAGAGAGAGAGAGAGAGAGAGAGAGAGAGAGAGAGAGAGAGAGAGAGAGAGAGAGAGAGGGAGGTGAATGATGAATGCCGCGGGGATACACAAACACACACACACACACACACACATTCCCCAATCAACACCTTCAATGGCTGTCTGACACACACACGCTCACAAAAGTTGATCCACACACTAACACACATTGCTTCGCCTTTGCTGTCCATCACTCCACAGACACTCACTGTGACAATTCTGAGAAAGACTTGTTACATGTGTATATTTAGACGTTAATATATGTGTGTGTACATGTGTTTGTGTGTGTGTGTGTGCTTGTGTGTGTGTGTGTGCGCGTCATCTCACCCACAGGCCGTCTGTGTTCTTGGACCCCTTCTGTCATCCAGACACTAGTTGGGCTGAATGTGTGTGTGTGTGTGTGTGTGTGTATGTGTATGTGTGTGTGTGTGTGTGTGTGTGTGTGTGCAGACATGATTTCTCTCTACTTCTAAACATGAAGGAGTACATACTTTTATCTGGCTGTGTGTGTGTGTGTGTGTGTGTCTGGCAGCAAGTGTAATCTTGTCTTCTTGGAGATGTAATTTAGTTAGCTCTGTCTGTGCTGGTATTGCTTAATAGCTTTTTCTGCACACACACACACACACACACACACACACACACACACACACACACACACACACACACACACACACACACACACACACACACACACACACACACACACACACACACACACACACACACACACACACACACACACACACACACACACACACACACACACACACACACACACACACACCCTGCAGAGTGGTTGCTGACTTTATTCTTCATGGCATGCAATAAGCAGCATGCTAGCTCCCAATCACTCTCCCTGCTTTCTGACTCACCCTCTGCACCACTCCCTCCCTCCCTCCCTCCCTCCTTCAATCCCATCACCCCCCTCTTTCTTCTTCTGCTTTCTACTAATCACGTTCAACCTCTGACTTTACCTCTCATCTCCTCCTCTCTCTCTCTCTCTCTCTCTCTCTCTCTGGCCTTATCTGCTGCCCTCCACTCCTCCTTTCCACACTCGTTTCTACACTTCTTTCCTTGCACTCTCATCCCTCTCTCCCCCTCTCCATCTATTCTTTTCACCCTCGCTCTCTCCCCGGCGAGAGACATAATGCCCACATACCTGCTGAGACTAATTTAGGTTGCCTTGGATACACCAGCGCATCCCGTTCCGTGGCCTGGTATGACGAATGTGTATGTGTGTGTGTGTGTGTGTATGTGTGTGTGTACAGGTTCAGGTTCGACCGATATGGGTTTTTGACAGCTGATACTGATATTTTTGGATTGATGCAGCTGATTTTCAATGATTCTATGGTCATGTGGCTTGCTTTATGATGGTGCCATTAGAGGCGAGGCACATAGAACATACTGCAGTTTGACCAATATGGGTTTCTGAAGGCCAATATTGCTGATGCTACTGAAAGCCAATATTCAAAATCTTTAAGTTTGACCATTTTCATCTCTCATTACAATCAGTTCAGGTTAAGGATTTCCCATAGACAACCAGTGTAGTATTGATCAGTTACACAATGTATATTTGATCAACCAAACTGCATCATATCCATCATAGGGCTGGGCGATATGGTTGAAATCAATATCATGATAATCATAAGGATTTTTCTCGATATCAATATATATCACGATATGGTTCATGTATGCAAAATCACGTTAAATAATCAAATTAATGTTCATCCCATTGACCGAATGGTGATGTTAGGTGTGGTGTCAAACAAAACAGAAATATTCAAATAATATTCCTACCATACCTCATTATATGTTTTTAAGTACAATTTGCTTGTCATCATCAATTTAGACAACACAAATGTGTGTCACAATATCAAAATATATTCATATCATCACGATATGATTCCACTGAAAGACGATAAACTATAATGTTGAATTATCGCCCAGCCCTAATCCATCATATTGGACACTGACTTTTTAATAAAAGGCTAATATCGGCAAACCAATATATCGGTCTAACCGCAGCATGCATGCAATGTTTATGTGTACTGAAAGTGAGGGAGGGAGGGGGAGTGAACACACACACACACACACACACACATCCAAGAGAAAAGCCCTCTCGGTGCAGAATCCCTGCAACAGCTTCCATAAAAAGCCCAATTATTCAAATCACCCTCATTTGTTATGCAAGGTGACAGGCAGCTATGTATAGGTGTAAAGGCTAAAATAGCCTGCCATTAATGCCTCAATTCTGCACAGTCATACCAATGAGGCCTATCCCTGTGTGTGTGTGTGTGTGTGTGTGTGTGCATCCATTATGTGGCTTCATGCATAAGGGAGAGATTCAATTAGAAATGCCTGGCTGTGTTTAAGACCACCAGCTTAATTAGATTAGAATTAAAATGGATAGGCAAATCTGACCATTCAGCTCTTTCTTGTTTTAAACAGGAACTAAAAGTTAGAGGGAGGGAGAGATACAGTACAGTACAAGAGGTTGAGGAGGAGAGAATGAGGGATGAGGGGACAGAAGGAAAACATGAAAGCCTGATATGGGTTTTTAAAGACCGATACTGTGTTTTGGATTGAAGCTGCTGACGGCCGATATTTTCTGTTGATATTTAATATCTTTAAATTTGATCATTTTCATTCCAAAATTTTTTAATTATTCAGTGTTTCCCCCGAATTCCATTCTTGTCGGGGTGGAAAAACCTCTGAAACAGCATTCAGACCATCATGGGACACTAAAACTCTCCATTGAAAGTCATACTAATGAAATTCTTTTAAATGGGTTAGCAGTTCTTTAAGGCATGGAGAGGCATCTGGTATAAAACATAATAATAATAAAACCACATTCACTAGCTGTGGTCAGAGATGAACTTTCCATTATACTGGAGCTGAACGACACTGACTGGCTGATATCTGACTTTTAATAAAAGACCGATATCGGCAACGCGATATATCGGTCTAACCCTAAGAGACAGTCTGAGATGAGAGATGTCATATGCGAGTTTGTGCCGGGGTGCAGGCGCGCGTAAAGAGAAAGGAAGGGAACAGAGGGGGAACAGAGGGGGAGCGAGACGAGAAAAAGGAAAAACTAACAAGACAAATTGGCCCCGCTAGACGGCAGGGAAAACATTGTCGGCGCAATAAAAACCAACAGCGCATCCTTAAATGTTTCAAACCGGGACATATTTAGCCCGTCTCCGACTCCCTTCCGCTCTCCCCCCTCCCTCCCTCCCTCCCCCCTCCCTCCCTCCCTCCCCCCTCCGCCCCCCTCCCTCCTGTTGATGCGTTCCCTATGCTAACGAGATGTAAAAGGAGGCGATGTTTATGTAAATGCGCTGTAAAAGGCGTCGGCGTCGGCCGGTCGTCTCGCACTCAATCACTCCGCTCGCTCGCCGGGTTTCGCCGCGTAACGACAGTTGTGACACCCGGCTTATGGCTGCGGTACAATGTCCGCTTAATGAGGTGGAATGGTGTACACACACACACACACACTATAACACAATCACCACAGTTATTATGCGAAAAAACAGCCTCGGCATCCCTCTTGAATCGCTTCCGGAGTGTGTTTAATGTATGTTTAATGTTCCTAGAGGGAGTGGGAAAACTAAAACCCACACACTCAAAAGGGGAGATTTTTTTCCCCCTCCATTTAAAAGCTGGCAGTGAAATGTCATCAAATATCATCAAGTAGATTGGCTATAAATGTTGCAAGGGTATGATTTTTTACTAGCAGCAAATAAAGTTTGTACTCAGTTTGGCTCAAAACTCTTGGCAAGAAGAGACTTCAATCTGCTGCTCATGCCAGATTAAAATCTGTTCCACACCAACATGATGCGAATATGCATCTGAATATAATAATAATGATCTGGAGAGTTTGAGCTCTGTTTAAGTGGTAATCCACAGGTTCCTTGTTGATTTTTTGTTTTGTTATATTTTGTGTCCATCTTTGTTGATAACTTACTTCCCACCTGTCAATCAAACTGGTACTGTGATTGCTTTTTCCTTGGATTTTCCTTGGAGTTTCGTTTCTTTATCTGTTTAGTCATGGGGGCTATCGCTGCTCATGCTAACTACCCAGTTCTTCTTCTGTTTATTCCAAACGAGCTGCAGTGTGTGTGCTGTCCTATGGGTGCTCAGATGAGGTCGCCCACAAGCACGAACACACTCACTCACCTCCCTCCCACACACACACACACACAGCCACCCACACGCTATAAGGAATTAGCAGGGCAATTACATGGTGCTGCCTTCCATCCCACCATCTCTAACCTCAGTCTCTGCTGCCATCACCCTCTGGATTCGCTCCCACTCCTATTTCAATACAATAGTCAAACATTAGTCTAACAGTGTGGCTTAGGGCTATACCCAGGTAATGGTGTAGCTGGGATAACATTATAGAATGCAGCAAACTGACTTTGTGATTTCCGTGCTTAATTGTGCGCAGGAGTCTTGTTATCCTCCTTTCTCCTCCTCCTCCTTTTCCTGTGCTCATCTTTTACCTCTAACTGAGTCTGGGTGCTGAACTCCTTCCTAAAACTTTAAACTCCCATGATCAATAAAGCTTTTCATCTTCAACCAAACACACACACACACACACACAGATCGATGCCACGGTCCTAACATCATCTTTAATGAAGACATTAGGTTGTCAGGGCAACAGGATTCCCCCCCCCCCTTGTCTTGAAGTCATCCCTCACACTGTCCAATAAGAGCACAGCAGCCACAGAAACACAGCCAGCCAACCCCAAGTTGACCCCCTGGTTTCCAGGAAACAATGTGACCCCAAACTTTTGTCTTTTTTTTTTTTCCCCAATTACAAGCCTCCAGTGTCTCTCCCAGAAATGTATTCTTGGCAGGGTGGAAAAGCCTCAAACAGCACTGAGACCATGGGACACTAAAACTCAAATCAATATCGAAATCCAGGATAATATTACTTTATATATTAGGTTATAGTGATTTTAGAGCAGTTAAGCGTAGCTGGTGAATCACAGCCTCTCATGCCTGATGGTAAATATTGTAATAAAAAATGATGTGAATGTTCAAGAAATCTTTTTTAATTGTATTCCTCAATAATGTTATGTTATTTTTCCAAGTATTCCAAGATTGTCCCTGCAACACATGAGTCCCAGTATGAGTGGGGAGTTTTGGTTTGGTGCAAATTTAAATGAACTGTTATGTGAGCAGAGACTTCTGGCATTGACCAGGTGTTTTACAATGACTTTGAATGTGACTCAGTAGAACTCTCTGTTTGATCATTATCAATAAAGAAAAACGATGATGATGATGATGATGATGATGATGATGATGATGATGATGAACACAATCAATTGACGATGCATCAAGATGATTTCTCCAGTGGCACACACACACACACACACACACACACACACACACACAGCCAAGAAAGGCAGATGGTGGTATTGATGATGACAATGACAGTCCATCACCACGGGTGTGAGTAAGTGTGTGTGCATGTGGCTAAATGTGTTTGTATATGTGTTTCTGTGTGTTTCTGCGTGTGTGTGTGTGTGTGTGTGTGTGTGTGTGTGTGTGTGTGTGTGTGTTTAGCCCGACACAAGGGAGATGTAAGTCGTTTCATTTCCTGGATGAAAGCCTGGCGAACCAGAAGCCAAAGAAACCTGCTGCTAACTGCTCTCTCCATCTCTTTTTTTCATGCCTCTTTCTCTCTCTCTCTCTCTCTCTCTCTCTCTCTCTCTCCATTCATCCTCTCCAGCCGATCCCCAGACCCTTGCCATTAACTCTCACTTCATCTTTCTTTTATTTTTTTTTGCCTTTTCTCCGTATCCGCCACCCACTGCAACTTTTCCCTCCCTCCCTTTCCTTCCAATCATCTTTCCATTTCCGCTCTGCATTCATCCCTCTCTCTCTCTCTGTCTCTCCCTCCCTCTCTCGTCCCCTAACACGCCCCCCACCACCCGTCCCTGCCGCTGCCGAGTCAGCGCTTCCTTTCTGCAGTCCTCTGCAGACACACAAGTGCACTTCTTTACACTTTTATACCCTGATGCTCACTCACACACACACACACAACCAATTTCATAGCATTTCCATTGCGCATACCTTTGCAGTTCTTCAGATGGACGCCAATACACACACACACACACACACACACACACACACATATATGTATACATAGGCGTTATAAGCGGTGTGTGTATGCATTCATACATACAGCAGCGGGAAAATGAAGCACACACACCATCAATCTCAAGGCTTTATATGGGAGCAACACAAACACATACACACACAAACTGCAGGCACTGGTTAATGAAAATATTAATAAGTGTGTGTGTGTGTGTGTGTGTGTGTTGCCATGGATTATGTGCCTGCTCTTTAAGAAGTAGAAGGAAGGGAGACATTGATCATCATGGTTGTTTACAGCTTGCACCGCCTAATCAGAACCATTCATCTCTCCTATCACACACACACACACACACACACCTCTATACCAAGACATTCAGAGCTCTTTATTACTTTCCATTAAGGCTTGCGGCTAGCTGTAATAAGGCCAGGCTGGGAGTTAGTCTTTTTTGGCCTGGGAACACACAACGGAATGGGAATACATGCATATGAAGATATTTTTCATGTTTGTTGTTGATTAATATGGGGCCACAAGGTGAGGGAGAGTGTATGTGTGTGTGTGTGTGTGTGTGTGTGTGTGTGTGTGTGTGTGTGTGTGTGTGAGAAAAATAGAAGCACGGGCTGAAGTCTGATGAGCCTGCAACTTGCAAAAGCAGCACACACACACACACACACACACACACACACACACACAGAGCAAGAAGCCTCAGAGACCGAGCGTGTGATTATTTAATTGATGGCGGTATTAATACATCGAGGGGGAGGAGGAGGAGGGCGGGGGGGCGGGGGGTGTTTGGGGCAGAACGACCTTTCCCAAGCAGCAACACTTAATGACCGCTTATTAAAGATTAACGATGGAATATTAATGCGGAGTATTAATGCAGCAGGATGGCTGGTAGTCGGGGTGATACGAACTAGGTTGTTTTTTTTGGGGGGGGGGGTTTTATTTTTTTTTATTTTTTTTTTGTATTACCAGAGATAAAGTCCTGGGCCGGGGACTCCAGAACGTACGGGTACCCAGACCCTGGAGGACAGATAGACCACACAACACAACACAGTTAAACACAAGCACAGTGTGTGTGTGTGTGTGTGTGTGTGTGAATGTGTGTGTGTGTGTGCTGATCCCATGGATTCCTACCATACACATCCCCCCCCCCCACAATCCATCCTTCATCTGAAAGAAGTTTCCTTCCCTTCGGGGTGTGTTAAAAAAAAAAAAAAAAAATCTCTCTCTTTATCCATTTTTCTACATAACATTATTAGTTGTGTGATTTATGTCGGGCCTGTGCGAAAGCCGGCAGCGCGACGACATGAACGAGGAGCGCTCCGGAGAGAGAGAGAGAGAGAGAGGAGGAGGAGAGGGATAAACGAGTTGATGGGGGGGTAAAAACCTCAGACGGAGAGGGATAAGTGTTGGGAGAGCGGCGGGGGCGATGAGAGGAAGAGGAGGAGGAGGACGAGAGGGGGAGAGTCAGAGATAAGGAGGGAGAAAAGAAGGCGGAAAATACATGGAGAGAGTAGTGTGTGTGTGTGACAGAGACAGGTAGTCCGCTGTGTCTAATGATTTAGCGGTCATGTGGTTTACTTTATGGGTTTTTCAAGGCCGATGACACTGATATCGGTGGATGAAAACTGCCACTAGGCGATATGTTTAAATTTGACCATTTTCATCCCAAATGAATTCAGTGTTTCCGCCAGAATTGTATTATTTGCAGGGTGGAAAAGCCTCTGAAACATATAGAGCATATAGAGAATCATTTGATCAAAATATCTATTAGAATCAATTCAGGTTAAGGGCTTTCCATAGACAACCAGTGTAGTATTGAGGGGAGTTTTTGTTCTAAAACAGAGAGAACGGTCTGGAAAGTGAGTTTTCAAAGCCAGAAATCTGAGCAGCAGGTGAAGTCATCGTTGAAGTCGTTGCCATCAACCCCCTGCAGATATATGATGGTCATTTTGCGCTATGGGGCAGTAAAAACTTAATAAAAGGCCAGGATCAGCAAACCGATACATCCCAAAGCCCGGAACATATTCATAAAAAGCTCCGATAAAGAAACACATTTGATCCCATTTGTCACACTTCCCCTCGCCAAACGCTCTTATCAATAAAAAGATGAATGGATAAAAAAAACAAAGTGTTCTGCTTTCACCCGAGCCTGGATCCAGATCTGTAAAGTATAGGGGAAAATTATGAGTGAGTGAGTGTGTGTGTGTGTGTGTGTGTGTGTGTGTGTGTGTGTGTACTGCGGATTGGCCTGTCAGTGTGGGAAGCGCTGAGCTCACCGATGATTAGAGAGTAATAACTCAGGAACATGTGGCTCAGACACAGAGAGAGAGGGACAGAGAGAGAGGGACAGAGAGAGAGAGAGAGAGAGAGAGAGAGAGAGAGAGAGCAGAGCGAACAGAATAACGCATCAACATACATCCTTTCAGCAAGCTGCAAATATGTTGCACTCTCTCTCTTTCTCTCTCCCTCCCTCTCTCATTCAGGGAGGAGGTGGTGATGGTTTGCAGACGGAGAGAGAGGGAGATGAAGAGGACAGTTGAGTGGAACGAGGGGAGGGAGAGGAGAGGGGAAAAGGAGGAAGATGAAGCGAAAAGGGAGGAGGAGGAGAGCAGGAAGTGGAGGAGAGGAGGAGGAAGTGGAGGGGATGACAGGAGATAAGAGATGAGGAAGAGGAAGAAGAGGAGGAATGTGAGGAAAAAGGAGAGGAGGTTAGTAGAGAGGAGAATAGAGGAGAAGGCAGAAGAGGAGAGGAGACAAGGAAGGAAGGAAAGAAAATAGGAGGGGGGAAAGGACAGGAGAGGAGGAAAGGAGAAGAGGAGAGAAGAGGAGAGAATAGAGGAGGAAGGAGGTAAGGAAAGAAAGGGAGAGGGAAATGAGGAGGAGATGAGCAAGAGGGGGAAAGGAAAGGAGGAGAAAAAAGAGTGGAGAGGAGGAAAGAAAATGAAGAAAACAAGGAAGGAAGGAAGGCAGGAAGGAAGATAAGGGAGGAGGAGGAAAAGAGGAGAAAGAGTGAGACAAAAAAGCAGAGAAACCTTCTATAGAAACAAAAAACAACCAAAAGAGAAAGAAAAAAACAGAAAGCAGAACCGATGAAGAAAGGCAGAGAGACAAACAAAGAAAGAAAGCAGCAGGTAAAGCAGGAAGTGGCTGCTGGTGTTTAATAACCAGCAATTTCCAGCTATAAAAACCACGTGTTGATATGCAATACACACACATCAAAATTAATGACAGTGTTGACACAAGTTTGGCCTCGGTCTGAGTGCCACACGCTCATAAAGCCTGTCAACAACACACTGCTTATTGTTTTATGTATCTGCACCACAAACTCACATCTACCTGCACTAAACCAATCAAGTCATTCATCTCTATCTGTCTATCCAGTGATGCAGTGGTCAATTAAAAGGAGGGTGAACTTTGACTTCCAGTAGGTGATCGTCATGACAAACAACCACCATTATAAAACACAAATCTATTTCATGTTCATAGAATATATGCTTGTTTTTCCCTTAAAAGACCCTATTTTCATATGATTTACATTAGTTTGATGCTGCTTACCATAATGAATTTACACTGTTAAGATCTATGTCAGCCTAAAAAGGTGGTAAGCTCTATTCTGGAAATAAGTGGGTGAACTGAGTTTAGGTGGGTTTACCCTTCACTACACGCCTGTATCCATCTACCCCATCACACACACACACACACACACACACACACACAAAATCATATAATAGTGGGCAAAACCAGACACCATTAGCCAAATCCGGCTATTTTCTGGTCTTTTAGCAATTTCCTTGAGAATCTACAATTGAAATTTCTAATTTATGTACACTCTATATGATACTCTACCTTATTACCAACTTTTTTTTAGTTATTACTTCAGATTTTTATTTGTCAATTTACTTTTCTTCATTCAAACGTTTTTCCTTTGTTCACCGTTTATTGTATTATTTTGCTTCATTATGTCAAAACATTTTGACAAAACATGATATTTAACATCAGAGAGTGTGTGTGCGTCTTCATGCAGCATGCCACTGAATGCAGTGACAGTGGACCTGGCAGCCTCCTGCAGTGACATCACTTAGCCCTCCAAGACCTATCCCACAATGCAACGTGCACCGCCTCTTCTCTCCTGTCCTAACTGAGATCAAACGTTCCTATTTGGCAGAGTTCCCGCTGTGGCTCTGATGTAAAGTTCCATGACTTTCAATAAGTTAAGTCAGAGCGCTTCCATGACCTGAAACTGTTCTTCCTTCCTGGTTTCCTAGTTTCCACTACATTTAGACTGAAAACCATGTAATGCAATGAATGTGTGAAACAAGTTGTAAAATTCCCTGACTTTCCCTGTCTGGACTACAACCTCTTTAAATTCCATGATATTGCAGGAATTCCATAACTGGTGGAAACCCTGATTTGGGCAACTGGCACCGTGGGACAAGGACAAAAAGAAGGACAGGTGTAAAAAACATAGCATCAAACCAGATGCTGCCATATTGATGCTCCTGCTCATTGGCAGAGTGCTACAGGTGCCATTTTGGCTCAAAGCGCTGTCCCTGGGATGACAAAATCAATGTAAGATAACACTGTAGGCAGTGACCGCTCCCACTGCTGACACACAGCTTGGACTCGCGCCACGGCCTGAGGAGTAGAGGCAATGGACCTGAGTGTGACTACAACAGTACAAGATCACTACACACACACACACACACACACACACCACTCGAGTGGCACTGAATCAAATATTGATCAGTGGCCCAAGTCCCCTTGGTTACTTGATATATTAAAGTGAAAGTACATTCTCTCTCTCTCTCTTTCGCACACACACACACACACCATCAACCACACACACAAGCAACAGTTTAACACTGTGTGTGTGTGTGTGTGTGTGTGACTTGTGTTGCTCTGGAGTTGGCTGGCAGCTGAATGTGAATGACGTCTGAACACCCCCACAGTGCGTCAGCATGGTCCCCAACACACACACACACACACACACACACACACACACACAGGATACACACTCACGCGGCTCACATATTCAAAAAACTCCCGAGAGTGTGTTTTCCTGTGTGTGTGTGTGTGTGTGTGTGAACGATGGAACAGCATGTGTTCCTGAATCCTTTGCCAGGTACTCGTGCCCATTCACTGTACAAGCTGTTGATTTCGGAAACACAGAAGTGAAGTGTGTGTGATCAACTATAATGCAACTGTGCAGTTTACTGTGGCTTCTAATGTTACCCTGAGCACAGTTTGAGTGTTTTGAGTTGGAAATGTGAAATGAGGGTTTGACTGAATTATAATGTCAAAGAGCGCATACACTTTTAGCATGGTTATCCCCCAGTGCAGGGCTCCCACTGTGGCCCTGATGTCATATTCCAGGACTTTTCCGTGACTTTCCATTACAAAGTTGGAGTGCTTCCATGAGCTGAAAATGTTCCTCCTTCCCTCCCGCCTTCCTGGTTTGTTCATGTTGTTTTTCTAAAGTGGGAGAACAGTCTGGTTTCCACTACATTTAGACTGAAAACCATCTAATGCAACGAATGTGTGAAACATATTCTGCTATATACAGTATATCCAAATATATCCTGTAATTCCTGCTATTGCCTGATTTCTCCACAGAATCTAACAAATTCCCTGACTTTTCCTGTCTGGAATACAAGCTCTCGAAATTCCATGATATTCCGGAAATTCCACACTGTCAGGTTTGTGTGTGAGAGTTAGTGTAGCGCCTGAGAGAAAAACTGAGAGACTGAGAGAAGAAGAACGAAAGCATGGAAAAAAGTGTGTGTGTGTGTGTGTGTGGCAGTATGACTATTGATGAGCAGGGAGGCAGTAAGGTGAACAGGACAGGAGTGAATCTTTTCCCTGTCGGCTTTCATTTGAAACACTACACCTGACAGTGGAGACAGGCCTCTGCACGTGCACACACACACACACACACACACACACACACACACACCTTAGCGTCTAGCCAATCAATTGCAGTGGCTTAACAGGCTGCTGAACAACAGTCGGAGAAAGCAGAGAAAACATGTTTTCCATCTATCTTCTTCTCCTCTTTCTCCCTACCTCTAATCCCACCATTCTTCCCTAATCTGTGTTATTTCCATTATTGTTGTCGTTTACTTAAGAGATGGGGGGGGGGCTATTTGGATATTGGTGGGAATTTAATTGGTATTGCTGGGCAACTACAACGGTCCAATAAAGTTAATTTGAAATTCAAATCATGTGTTTTGCTAATCCTTGGTAAACGGATGTGACAACATGTCATAAGGAATTAGTGGGCTGGGAAAACATGCACACCTACACACAAACACACGTGCACTCACACCTGTAGGCACACACACACACATACATACACACACACACACCTATAGATGCACACCCACTTACACACAAACCAACACCCAATACAGGTCACCAAAGTGACAGCAGCATTAGTGTCATTGGTTAATGTGTGTGTGTGTGTGTGTGTGTGTGTGCGCGCGTGGACGTGTGTGTGTGTTCCCATGACGACCGTGTCCATCTCCCACCTGGCCTTGCCATCAGCCTATCAGGCACTTTTCTGCTCTGCCATTTCCATCATGCCATTTGATGCACCACTGCGGATGGATTGGTGAGCGGAGGGGCAGAGAGTGGAGAAAAGAGAAGAGAGGAAAAGAGAAGAGAAGAGGAAAAAAAAAAAGGACAGAGAAGGGGGGGGGGAGGAGAAAAAAAGAGAAGAAAAGAGGGGGAGAGGAGAAGAGGAGAGGAGAGGAGAGCATGTGAGCAACTGTTGGTCGCTAGGCGCCCGCTGGTCACCATAGCGACGTGCGGCGCCATGCTGCGCTCCTGCTGACATCACACCTGTTGAGAGGCGAAATGCTGTGTGTGTTTGTGTGTGTGTGAGTGTGTGAGTGTGTGTGTGTGTGTGTGTGTGTGTGTGTCTTGGAACCAATTAAATGACATAGCGGTGCAGGTGGACTGAGGGTCTAATGTACACAGACAGAGAGAGAAGAAAAAGGCAGTAGTGTATATTTCATCACCTCATGGACGCAGCTGCAAACAGTGTGTGTGTGTGTGTGTGTGTGTGTGTGTGTGTGTGTGTGGTGTGTGTGTGTGTGTATGTGTGTGTGTGTGTGTCTGGGATGCTGCGCCCTTGTGGGAGCTTGTGACATCAGCAGTAAGAGTGACTGACAGCAGCCTGAAGCCTGTTCCTCAACAGACACACACACACACACACACACACACACACACACACACACACACACACGAGGGCTAGAGGTGACCCCCCCACCCCTTGCTCCCCACCTAGGACATTCAACACTCTGATAGAGACATAGAGAGAGAGAAAGAGACAGAGAGAGAGACAGACAGAGAGAGAAAGAGAGAGACAGAGGTAGAGAGAGGCATATCAGGAGAACGACAGAGAGACATAGAGAGAAAGAGAGAGAGAGCCAATGAGGTGATGTAGATTTGCTTTGGCAAGTCCCATCAGCTCGCTAACTCACATCCCTGAACAAATAAAGCTCGACTGGGATTTGAATTGGGTGCATCAGTGTGAGTTACCTCCGACTGCTGGATGGTGTGTGTGTGTGTGTGTGTGTGTGTGTGTGGCAGGCGGCCGTCAGGGCAAGTTCCTCTTGTCAGCTGAATATTTTATGTCCTTTCTCATGGCTGAGCTCTTTTAACAGAATTCGTTACACGGCACGCACACACACACACACACACACACACGCCGCGTACAAACAGACAGAGAGTTATGAAATCCCCGTCACTTGTGTAATCCTTACCTTTTAACCCTATAGGGGGCAGGCAGGGATTTAAAATGGCCGGTCTCAAGTTAGACGCAGTATCTTAATATGCCAATCGACCTTTAGACCACAATAACACACGGGGGAAATTCAATTCACTCACATGTGATGGTCAAACGGAATGAAATTACTTCGGTGGCTACATAGGGAAATTACATTAGGGTTAACCTTAGTTGCCATTTAAACTGAATGTGAAATGGCAAAAAATAAACATATTAGGGAGATGAATGGGTGCGTGTGAGTGTGTGTGTGTCCAACTGATGCACCATGACCGAGGTTGAGAAGATGCTCCCTGACATCCAAGCCTCACGACTGAGATTACACACCACTTCACCACGCGCACGCACACACACACACACACACACACACACACACACACACACACAGGACAACCAGAATCACTCTCCCTGTCCCTCTCTTATTTCTACCGCTGCTCTCCCTCTCCTCCCTCTTTCCTCTCCTCCGTCCGTTCAGCATCCTTTCTCCTGCGCTGCAGTGAAGCTCAACACTGCTCCCTGCTGGTCAGGTGACGCCATAGCAGGCTTTCCCCGAGGATTATACAGGGTGTTTGTTGGACTTGTCACAAATTAGTCGCTGATTCGGAACAAAGCAAACAAACTACAGGTGTGAAAAGGCCCTAAGACTTTTTCAATACTTTTTTTTTTATGCTACCTGGAAACCACTTTATAAACCAAAATAAAGACACAAAACCATCCGATTCCCCAATTTTTGGTGGGGAAATGCAGCACACAGAAACCTGCCACTGTATGGTGGAAAAAGATAAGACCCTTATTAACTGTATTTAAGACATTTGTCATGTCCCCCTGCTGATATAGCAACCGCCATAAAGAAACTCAGGGGAAAAGAAACAGTGTAGAAGCAACTCTGTAAATAACCAGAAGCAAGTCCATAAAAGTGAGTTTTTCATTGTGATTCGGAAAAAGTTACTGACTTGTAAAAGCAGAGGTGGGACTGAGTTCACTTTGAGTCCCAAGTCAGTTTCAAGTCTTGAGGCTCACCAAGTCAAGTCCATATCATTAAGGTCAAGTCTCAAGTCTAATGTAGAACAGCAAGTCAAGTCAGAACAAATCAAGAGTCCAGTATCAATTTAATATCTTAAAGAAAACTAAATATCTAGGACTTTTCAATGCAATATGGTTTTAATAGGATAAAAACTGGGTAAGAGCATCATGAGTTTGATTTCTATAATCAGTTTCAACTTCAATAAATTCAGTCATTCCATACAAATTCAGAAAACAGAATTTAAATACAGTTGTTTAGTGGAACAAAGCAATGACTTTATTTATTTATATTTTACATTATTTATATTTATATAGGCCTATTGTAGTTTATATTTTTTACATTCAAACTTCTCCATTTGAATGGTGCAGCAGTGACTTTATGACGTCAGAATGGGCAGCATTCTAGAGCTGCCATGTTCTGAACCTTGGCTGCTGCTGACTGGAGTCAGATGAAGATTGATACCGTGCAAAGTATACGCTCGTTTACAGGAGTATGTTCATCATGAATTAGTTTTGGCATTTTTGCCAAAACTACTGCAAGGATGTTGTGCTGTCCTTGGCGTCGCCGAAAGGTAAGTTTCACACTTTTTCAGTAGTTTTTATGCTTTAAATGTGACCTTGTGAATTGATAATGTTGGCATTACACATGCTTGCATCTACAAGTGTTTTGCAGATACTATCTTGTAAGTCCAAGTTATGCCAACTTATATTAGTTATATTACTTATGTCTCTGTCATATTTAACCATGTGTATTTTTCTATATTCAATCAGCACAAACCAAAAAGCCCTGACAAAAATGTTGTCAGGGACGATGACGGCAGACTGCTCTCCAGTCATCAGGAGAGGTGAGGAAATGCTTCATGACTGTATTCCTTTACTTTCTGTGCTCCTTAGAATAACCAACTGTGTTTCTCTTTATCAGCAGTCTGAACTTGAAGGAGCCCAGAGAGGAGAAGAGGCTCCCCGAACCTCCAGCATATGTGTATCTCTTTCCTCCCTACAGAAAAAGTGTAGCAATGCAGGTGTAAAGGCTCCTGCTGCTGCTGAGGCCAAACAGGAGCTTAAACAGTTCACCTTCTTCCTCTGGATGTTAAACAGCACAGTGACTATGACTGTCTGCTTTAATATGCTGCATCATTTAAACAAACACCAGCCTTTTGGTACATGCTCCCTCCACTTCTGGGTGTGAAATACACATGAGAAGACGAAGACGAAGACGAAGACGAAGACGAAGACGAAGAGTTTTCAGGTGAACGTTCCAGAGCTCAGAGGCTCTCAGAGCAAAGACTGAATATTTGTTCAGTTTGTGCCGCTGAATGGCTTTTTACTACAAGACCAGTCACACTGTTCATCTGCTGAGAAGACAAGCAAGAGTATTAACATGCATGTGGATTAACTTTGCTGTCTGCATGGACATTAGGTGACAAAGTCAGTCTCAAGTCTTGAGGTACAAATCTCAAGTCAAGTCTCAAGTCTAAATGTAGAACAGCAAGTCAAGTCAGAACAAGTCAAGAGTCCAGTATCAATTTAATATCTTAAATAAAACTAAATATCTAGGACTTTTCAATGCAATATGGTTTTAATAGGATAAAAACTTGGTAAGAGCATCATTGTTTGATTTCTATAATCAATAAATTCAATCATTCCATACAAATTCAGAAAACAGAATTTAAATTCAGTTGTCTGCTGGAACAAATCTCATCACTTTCAATCTAAGTCATTTACACAAACACAAGATCTGTTGACTTTGACTTGTACTTTGATGACTTGAAAAGGTTTCTGAAGTCTTGACAAGTCCCAAGTCACCAGAACCCAAGTCAAGTCTTCATTTCATGCATCAAGTGAAGTCACTAGCAAATAAACCTGTGACTCAAGTCTGAGTCCCACCTCTGGTTAAAAGTAAAAAATAAATAAATAAAAACTCTGAAACTCTCAGGTAGTTACAGGGCTAATGTACCACCTCCATGTTCAGGTTAGGAGCCTCCCTGCAGCATTTTGTATCAGTTTTAAATCAGAGAGAGACTTTTGAGTTAAGTTATGATTAGTTATTAGTTATTAGTTATTAGTATTAGTTATGATAGTTATGATTGAGTTATGATATTTTCCAGGTCGTGACAGTTAAAAAAAAAGGAGTTAATTTCACCCATAGGACTGAAACTTTTGCCTCTAATGTGTGTTAAACTGACTTCTATCGCTATTACAGAGGTAGAAATGCCAGATGTTCTACCCATGTGTTGCTTTCCCCTGAAGTCCTTTTACCCATTTCTGGGATACTGTCCGTTTTATCATGCGCTTGTTAAATGCTTGTTGGACCTCAGAGTATAGTCTGAAGCCCAGACGAAACTCTGATCCATGAATTGGTTGTCTGGTGACAGCCATACAAACATCAGCTAAATTTAGCCGGTGCTAAGGCTAAAA
The DNA here is from genome assembly GCF_046629955.1 of Centroberyx affinis. Classification (NCBI taxonomy): domain Eukaryota; kingdom Metazoa; phylum Chordata; class Actinopteri; order Beryciformes; family Berycidae; genus Centroberyx; species Centroberyx affinis. Next base: position 91,075 of record NW_027281918.1, on the reverse strand, counting down.
GCATCGGAGTGATTGGTGCAGGTTTCAAAATGCATAACCAAATCATTTTAAAATCAACAACACCTATGTGTTAGACACATCGACCACGTACCAACAACAATATGTTTAAGAAAAGAGAAGGAAACTTGAATGATTCCCATGGGGAAATTGGAGCAGCAGATAGTAATAGGACACATCAAGAAAAGTGAAATATAAGTAAGAATATTACAAATAGGCAAAATTATACATAATGCAACTGACAATTCCAACATGTCAAGAACATGTGAAGTGGTAATGCGTGAATAAAAAGTATGAAAAAATATGAACTACAGGTTAACGGTGTGCAAAGCAACAGCAGAACACACAAAGAAAATAAATATGAAAATATGTATGATATGAAAATATACCAGAAAAATTAAATATATGCAGTATGAAATAAGTGAAAAGTCTTCTCACATTCTGCACAATGTGAAGCAAAATAGCAAAATTCACATGCATTAAACATGATTTTTTTAATTTTTAAATGGTCAGCTACACCAGTGGTTCTCAACGTGGGGTCCGGGGACCACCAGGGGTCCCTGAGGGGGTTCCAGGGGGTCCCCAGCAAATTGATGAATTGTTAAACTTCAGCATTATTTCATTTACAAGAAGTTAACTCAATTAGAGAATGCAGAAGAATGACTGTTCTGATCATAATTTCTCTGTTATCTCTCTACCTACAATACAGATAGTCAAGGAATTCTGGGCAAAATCATATCTGACAATAAAAATATTCTCAGATTCGGGATCCGAGAGACAAAATCTGATCAAATGGGGGTCCGTGGCCCTAATGTGGACTACATTAGGGGTCCTTGATATGAAAAAGGTTGAGAATGGCTGACCTACACTAACCTAAGCTGAAGTGCCAGCAGCATGTAGTGAAACATCACTTGCTGCTGATGTCTGCCGTGCTGCCGGCCGTAATTACAGAGCGGCTGCCTGTTGTTCTGGCTGCTCCGCTGTCATTACATTATGCTGTGAACAATGCCTCGCAGGCAGCCGCTGGAAATGCCTGGCTGTCGGAGGAGTCGCGCCGCCGTATCGTAAACACACACACGCACACACGCACACACACACACACACACACACACACACACGCACAGTTGAAATGATGACAGGTCCCATGGGGCTAGAGAGCGGAGATGATAGGTTGGAGATACTGCTGCTGGCTCCACCATTCAGCACCATTAAACACACGCAAATCAATGAGAGGCTGTGTATTTGTGCGTGTGTGTGTGTGTGTGTGTGTGTGTATAAAATAGATAAGACACAGGGAAAAAGTGCCAGTGAGCAATAATAAAAACAAGAGATTGTGCCGATCTAAGCAGGGGGATACGGAGAGTGGAGTGTGTGTGTGTGTGTGTGCCTCCCTGTCTCCCACTGCAGCTAATGTCATAACCCGCAGCAGCAACAGCGAGGAAGAGTGTGTGTATATGTGAGTGTGTGTATATGTGTGTGTGTGTGTCCATTTTATATCCGAGTTTATTTGCATCTAATCACTTCTTGGTTTATGGCTTTACGTTGCACTGTTTATATCGGCCTCTTTCTCGTGCAAAGGGAGGAGTGTGTGTCTGCGCGCTGCCATCCGGGCCACATATCTTATGCTAAGTGCTACCTGCTGAGGGACAAATCAATTCACTCAGTGGGATTTGGGGCCGCTGATCCATACAAAGAGGAGAGGAGGAGGAGGAGGAGGAAGAGGAGGAAGAGGGAGATGGACATGGCTGACTCATCAGGTCCCAGCAACAGAAAACTCATCACTGAGATGAGAGCTGAGAGGGCACACACATAACACACACACACCTGCTGCATTTGGGAGTGCATTGACACCTTGTTAACACCAGAGGGCACTCCATTCACAAAGAACAGGCTCTGATGGCCGAAGTGGGAAGGAAAAAAAAAAGTGACCGACATGCTCAACAGCACTTCAGCAGTGACTTGATTGAGCCACTTCGCTCTCCCACCATTCAGAAATACAGGGAAGACTAGAGAGAGGCGAGAGAGAGAGAGAGAGACAGAGAGAGAGAGAGAGAGAGAGACAATGAGGTGATGTAGATTTGCTTTGGCAAGTCCCATCAGCTCGCTAACTCACATCCCTGAACAAATAAAGCTCGACTGGGATTTGAATTGGCGCATCAGTGTGAGTTACCTCTGACTGTTGGATGGTGTGTGTGTGTGTGTGTGTGTGTGTGTGTCAGAGGGAGGAAGGAGAAGGGAGGAAGAACCGAGGGAGTAAGAGAGATGTTACGTTTCATTACCAAGAGTGTGTGATATCAAGTATAATGCTTTATTCCATTTCAACTTTCCTGCATGGGCACACACAGACCCACACGCTCTCTCTCTCTCTCTCTCTCACACACACACACACACACACACACACACAGACACACACACACACTATAGCATAGCCATGACTGTCCGCTGTCTTTTTACATCTTCCACATGGATCTCAATCATGAAAATGACATTTCTTACTTGTGCGTGGCACCGTTTTATCTCGCTACGCATCCCGTACGCAATCTTATCTAAACTAATGATGATCCGCCTCGCACAGACACGCGTGATAACCGCTATTATCACCATCAACAATACTAAAGGGAGGGAGGGAGGGAGGAGCGCGCACGTGGATACGCCCGTGCATTTCAAATGCTGCATGCGTTCCCGTGCCTCGCACAGATCCACAGCATGTAGAACAAAGGGTTTCCGCTGTGACGACTCCTCACCGCTGCAGCCATCTCCCTTTTCTTCCCTCCTCCGCCGTCCGACATGATCAATGCCTCCGAACCAAAAAGCGGTATAAGGCACTATAAGTCTATAAGTCAATTGTAGAACAGGAAAGCGCCTTTGGTGTTTTATTCTGAACTCTAAAAAAGGTAGCGACTGGGTGACTTTGGGCAGCGGCGCAGAAGAGGTATATGGAGCGTACCCCCCAACTCTTCTAATGAGGCACATAGAGCTACACTCCGCTATTGTCCTAATACAGTTCCCACTGTGGCCCTGATAGAAAATTTCACGACTTGTTCCATGACTTTCCTTAACCAAGTCGGAGCGCTTCCTTGACCTAAACAAGTGAGTCCTTCCTGGTTTATTAATAACGTTTTTTTTTCAGCTCAGAAAAGTCGATGGTTTCCAGTCGGGCTGGAAACCATCCAATGTAACGGATGTGGGAAACAAGCTGGAAAACACATTCCGCCCCATAAATCCCATGGCCAGAGCGAACCCTGCTAATAACATCATTGACTTAACATTGGAGCGGTCTAGGTGTTTGGTCCCATTAGAGGTAGGTAGTGCTTAGAAATTGGAGAGAGTCCAGCTTGTATCGAATAAGCCCCAACACTGTCAACTGGTGTTAAAATATGGTGTTCAGCGGCATTGAAATACACTTGGAGAGTCCAGCGAAACACCGCTACAGACCTTTTCAGTACCACTCTATTCCGAGGCACACCTGATTATCGATTGCTTGGAAATGTCACCGGCAAGCCCCGTATATCACACAGGAGGAGATATAAAAGGAAAAGATAAGGAGCCGCTGGCCAAGAAGCAAATTGCATTAACGTTGAAGGGCAGAGAGCGTGATCGGAGGCGGATTTTATTTGATAGTAACGAAGGTAGTGCGATACTTATGTTCTGCATTGATTTGGGTTTGCCGTTGGGTTTCCCTGGATTCATGTCCTCTAGTGCTGAGGTACTGTTTTGAGGTAGTGTGTGTATACTGACATGATATTTTATTATTTTGACACAAGTACATACAGAAAAAAGGAGGGTCCTTCTAAGGATTCTTTGGTTAGGGTCATGTTTCTATGTATATGGAACTTTAACGAACCCCATTTGTCAAAATAAAGATATTCTGAGAATTCATGCTTTCTCAAAATGGTTCTTTCCAGCACCATAAAGGGTCTATGTTGAACCATTTGAACATGGTGCTATAGAGAACCTTTCTAAAATGGTTCTCAAAACAGGTTTTATATAGCACCAGAAAGTTGTTCTTCAGTTGTGTACCACAGCAGAACCCATTTTGGTGCTATAAAGAACCTTTTGAATGGTTCTCTATGGCACCATGTTCAAGTGGTTCTACATAGACCCTTTATGGTGCTGTAAAGAACTGTTCAAGAAAGTATGAAATGCCCCGAATCAGTAGTCTTAGAAGAACTTTTGAAGAACTACATTCTGATTTACTAGATTTACTAGGTTTTTATTTTAACAAATCTGAGGGATCAGTGAGTCATTACGATTCTAGAAACACTTCCCTAACCAAAGACCACTTCTTTTTCTGTGTGCTTTTAGTATCAGACTTATAATACTATTATTAGACAGAGTTTTTCCTCCTGTGAGTCCATGAGCAGCGTTGGTGTCAATTCACTCTCAATTCAACCGGTCCCAATTCAAGAAAGTGAAAACTGAGAAAGTTTTGACATAAAATGCATGTTGAATTCGATTTCTTTTTGTTTGGAAATGACAGATAATCAATACAGCACTCACTGCGACACTTGGCGCAGCGTCCCTTGTCGTACTCCAGCAGGTCCAGGGTCCGGCTTCGTTCGCTGACCGACCGCCTCTGGCTGCCCTCCCTCAGCCGAGCTGCCTCCTCTTTGGCATACACCCCCAGCTCCTGGGTGTAGCGCCCATACATCTGGAAACACACGCACACACACACACACACACATAGAATATGTTAGAGCAAGGGCATTAGGTAAGGTATTCAATAAACACGCTCTCTCTGAGACACACACAGCCAGTAGGTGTTCATAGGTGTTCGATACAGGAGCTTGGGAAGGAGAAGGAGCTGTTCTTTGGCAGACACACAAAGACACACACTTTTCTCAAACGCACATACACAGGAGGTGAGAGGAAGAACTATAAATAAAAGGGTTAAATATGCACACAAGCACAGAAATACAAAAAAACCCTTAAAACTCAGTAGCGCGTACAGAAAGACAAAAGTTGTTTAAGAAGCGTCCACGTACACCTAGATATTGTCATTAATCTCAGGGTTTAACTATAGATTATCTACCAACAGATAGGGATAAATAACAAATCAAAGCTCTAAGTGTTTGTTTTGACCATTCCCAAGACAATCCATGATTTACCAATGCACAGGGTATGATGTAACTAGCTCTTGTGCCATTTTAGGAGAGCACCGATGTAAAATCCTAGCTTGGATGTTCAAGGAAAAAAGGTGAGAGTGGATATGTGACTGGGTTACAAGGTGTTTTGGCTGAACAGAACTATAGTCGCCTCCATTACCTTGTACCTGAATCTTTGCTTGTACCTAGTTCACAACATTGCCCAATAAATTCTAAACGAACTACTTGCCTCAACAATAATACATCTAATAGTACATCAAACTACGGTAAGTCTGTTGAGCTAAATGGACTGGTATCAGATAACAACAACCACATAAACATGTAAGCGTTCTACCAGAGAAAATTTGGTTTATTCAAATGGCGGCCATATTTGATTTATAGCATACTCGGGCTGCGAAACCCTACCCAGAAGACAGTAAGACAGATGGAAACAGAGACAAACTCAACTCGTCTTTGGACAAAAATTAATTACAATATGCACCAAAATTACTGCCAGCTGAGATGAGCACAGCTAGAGACCAAATTATCCAAGAAGGTCCAAATCAAAGGCAGCAACAACCAGATTGATGGGTACATCCATAACTAGTTTTTAACAGCTGTAGTTTTAACCAGCTAAAGTCACCTATGCTAGTGTTAGCTAGCAGACACAGCTAACATCAACAATTTGACTGTCAAAGAAGAGCCACTAAGGATATGAAGTATAATGTTAGCATATTGCTAATAGTACAATGTTAGTATATTGCTAGTAGTAAGAAAGGCTGTTAACGGTGACATTAAGAATTCAACCTAGTTGGTTTGGAGATGATTATAACTCAATTAACAACATGACGTAGCTTGGTAACATTAGCTAACATTATGAATCAACATCAGTGATGTTACTTCCATCCAGTTGCTGTTGCCTTCGATTTCTTCTCCAGCTCTGCTCATCTCTATATTTTAAACTTTTTGTCAAATTTTTTGGTTGGCTTTGCCTCTGCTTCCATCTACTTTGGCGTCTTCCATGTAGGGTTTCCTACCCGGCGTAAATCAGATACAGCTAAAGTGACTTGGTGAAAGAAGTAGGGGGATGCAGAAACTAGTCTAGCAAGACAAGGGGACGAGGAACATCAGACAACCCAGACAGTGGCAGGGAGAGATCCAGTGCAGTGTTGCCGAAAAGAGGCGCTTACTGTTGTTTTAACTGATAATGACCTGGGCCTTTGCCCCGTCTGGGCCTCCACCCTGCCTAAAAGTCAAAGGTCGGCCTACAGGTCAGTCTGCTGGAAGCCTAATGAGTGACTGAAACACAGTGCCAGCAACAAGAGTGACAGTGGATCTCTCTCACAGTATTAATATACTGTAATGTAGCCTTCACCCCATGAGTGACTGTTAAATAATTCAAAAGACGTAAAAAATAAAGCATTAATGTGTATGCATATACACCCATCTGCTTCTATCCTTATGACAACCTGCCATTGACTACATTCATTCCCTAACCTTAAACCTAATCCTAACCTTAAACCTAATCCTAACCTAACCCCATATAGAAGTGGAAACTGGCAAAATGTCCTTACTTTGGACACACACACACACACACACACACACACACACACACACACACACTGTTGGCAATGAACTCCGACTCCCCATTGGCTGCAGACAGGCTAAGCCCCATTCTTTACTGTGACCCCAACACACCCACGCCCACACGTACATACACTCACACACTGACCCCCTACTCCCCACCCCACCTACATACTCTTCAACACAGACACACACACACGCCCCACCAAGACGCCAAGTCAGCAGCAATAGAGACAGGAAGCGCTCAGTCCTGTACACCGCCCAGACAACGGCTCCCCCTCCCACAATGCCCCTGGGCAGCGGACAGGAAGAGGAAGCACTTATGACTTCCTCCTGGCCACCAGTCACAGCGCAGCGAGGTATTCAAGCGCGCCTCAACGGGCCAATCAATCTTCAGGAACGAGCCAAGCAGAAAATTGAGGATGACTTGAGCAGCGAGAGAAGTGCTGATGGGCAATTCAATGGTTGATAAAATGAATAACGGTAATAATAATCAACATCATCAACACCACAATACCCATATGCATAAGGGTATATGGGTTATTATTATCATCATCCTGGTTGTCAGTGGACAGTTTAGTGTCCCATAGTGGTCTAAATACTGTTTCAGAGGATGAGAAGAATATTATTTTAGGGAAAACACCATATGCCAAGATCAGCACAAAAAATATCAACTATCAGCAGTTTTAAAAATTAAACTAAAAAATATTGGTACCGGCCTTCAAAAACCGGTCACACCCTAATACATACTCTTCCCTGTCATGCCACAGAGACGCCACTTCCCTTTTCATCTTGCCGTTTGTTTTAGACTTATACGGTCGCGCCTCCATCCCAAAACAAAAAGGCAAATTTCCATTTCTGCTATAATAAACAAATGATTGAATGTTGAAATACAAAACGTCCGGTGGTTGCCAACTTCAAGGAGCTTTGCATGTACTCTACACACACACACACACCAATTTTAAGACTCATACACATCCAGAATCAACAGGTTTGCTTGCAGGTGTCAGGATAAAACAGACACTGAAAGTACATTTCTGGGAACATGGCCCCTATGGCCTGATGGACGGCACTGTTTAGACAACAGCAACACACACACACACACACACACACACAGCTAAACCGTGGAGGACAGCGAGAGATAGCACCTGGCTGCGGCCACCTTTAGCACCTTGTAAACAGTCTGCCATGCACATAGAAGGACAGAGGGTTATTTATAGCCACACACACTCATTCTCCTGCAAGTAAACCTTACAGCTTCACCTCTGCTTTACTGGGGTCAACGATCACAATACGCAGAAAGACAGCGGTACACAATTCGGAATTGTCGAACTGTCAGTCAAAGCAGAGAGAAGAAGGACAATTAAGTAAGGTAAGAGAGGAGGTAGATTCGATTTAATGTTCATTCAACCAGGCACATCGCAACTAAAACAAATTCTTATTCACAAGGAAGGCCTGGCATGTTAATGAAGAGAGGAAGAGAGGACACAAAGGAGAGTGAAGGAATAAAGCAATGGAGAACAAAGCAGCAGGTTAAAGCCCCAGTTCCCAATTCAGAAGATTTGCAACTTTCTTAATCCATTGTAAATCAAAACCCTGGTTTGTTTTAATTGAGTTCAAGTGTACAAGCCCTTCACAGCCTTAAAACAACTGTTAAACTGTCACATACTGTCAAGTCCCTCCAACACAAAAGGTCTGACAATACATTGAAAGTGCAAAAATGTCTTCAGTGGGAATCAAAACATAAACAAGGCCAGGGTTGGGGTGACAGTGATTCAACAGGGCCCCACCATACTGCAAATACAGCCTGGGCCAGTAAACAAAGCCAAAGCGACTATATCCGCTCAATCAAAAGTGTGAAACGCTCAATCACGCTCAATCAAAAGTGTGAAACAGGATAAGATTAAGACTGAATGACGGTGTAAGAGGGATCGCACAGATAGCACATCATAAAAACGGTGCTCAGATCACAAAGATGAAGATAAAAATAAAAGTATCCGAGTTGATAAAGAGACGGATTGACGGCGTTGGCTCATCACATCTGACAGCCTGAACAATAAAAGGTTTTCACGTTGGTGCTCCTTTGACCACCGACTGGCAGGTGTCCTTAAGAGACGTCCTTGTCCTTACATTAGAGGACATGGCAAGGCCAATCTGCATTTTATGATTGGTACTATCTGATAAAGTGAAGGCGGACTGTGGGAATGTATGAGGAGACAGAAGGAGATACAGAGAGTCGGAGGGAGTTTCAGCGCACCGATTTGCCCCAGAGGTTTTACTTCTTGGTGGGCTGGAAAGGCAGCTGAAACAGCATTTCCACCACTGACATAACAATAAAACTCTCCAGCGAAACCAAAGTGGCCCGTAACATCTATCCACTGCTAGGGAAACACTGTCAGTTCTTCTAGCTGTTAAGATGAATTGTAACGACAGGTTTGTATTCTCCCAAATGTGTATCGACACATTTTTTCAGAACCAATACAAGTACAGAATACTTTGTATCGAGAATGCTTGAGTACCAATCAAGGTTCTAGTTAATTTACAGTCATTCATGCTGCCTAGTATTGTCCTAATACAAAACAATCACAAGTGCATCAATTTTGCATTTATTCATTTGATCAAATTGTGCTGTGACCATTATACAACAATCATCTATAAAATATTTTTTAAAGGTCTTGATCAATTAATATATGGGGGTAACCTAGGGTCCCTGTATTGTGATTATGCGTTTTATGTATAATGTGATGTGTGCGTTCACCCTGTGTATGATCTGTGTTTCTTTTTTAAAACTGAGCTACGATGATGCATGACAAATTTCAGAGAAATCTAGCAATGAAGTTCTATGGTATCATACTGAGTATTATTTGCTGATCCAATAAATAGAAGTTGGCTGCTGGATCAGCGCCGATCTCAATACTACATATATCCCCAGTGCACCTCTATACTGTATATGTATACCAGGCCATATACATCTTCATTTTGTACATGTGCACTTTGCTTTAACATACGATGACTGGCATTTGTGTTCATCAGTTACTGTGTAATTTAACCCCTGTGTGCATGTGCATGAATGCGGGTATGTGCTTATGTCTGAACTACTAGAATAGGGATGTGGATAGTTCACTCATGGGATCAGTGTGTGTTCAAAGCATTGTCAGGTAAGAGCCCATCTGCCTCTCATAAGATGGCCACTTGACCCCCAGACAACACGAGTCAAGTACAACACCGCCGAGCTGATGAGAAAACACCTCCCCCCCACCAACCACCACCACCGTCAGAATAAACACACACTGCTCCTTCAGCGGGGAGCGCTTGAAACTGCCTGACCCAGGCTTATCAAAGGATCAGTGCTAGAAATAGGTGGCTTAACCAAACCGGGGAAAGAGATGATGGATTTTTGTGGGGGGGTGGAAAGAGAAGGAGGCAGGTGTGTCTGAGCATCTGTCAGGGGGTTAAGGGTTGGTACAAGCCTCTGAGCTGAGATCCCGAAGTCAGCAGTGGCCACTCCTTGGCAGAAATGATTAATTGGCTGACAAACCCAACAACAAACCTCACCTGATCCATGGGAAAGTCCAATATGAGACCAGGGAGGGAAAGAACGCAAAAACAGTGGGGAAACAGAAGAAAAAAAACAGAAGAACGAAAACATTTGGGGAGAGATCTGGGGTTTCCGACATCAAACGCCGACCGCCGTTTTACCCAAGATGCCGTTCTGCGTGGCACACTCAGCCGCATTCATGATCGTCAGCCCAAAGTTTTAATTAAGCAAGGAGACTTCAAACGCAACGGAAACTCAAGAGACCCAAAAAACAAGAGGGCAGAAATAGACCTTCTCAGATGCACCCCCTCGAAACTAGCATCTGACCAGAGGAAGAAAACAAACAGACCCATCCAGAACAAAGGCATCACTGGTTGAAAGCCTATCATTATGTTGAGCATAGTCAGAAATAGGCGCTCGGCTGAGCCTGCCTGCCTGGTTTAATTGATCCCAGATGAACGGGTTGTCCTGGACTCATTGTCCTGGCTGCGGTAGCGAGGGAGAGGGCAAGGGTGACCAATGATGCCAACAGTGATATCAAGGGTATTAGTGGCTTGGAAGAACTGGGAGATAACATGAAGCAGGATGCTCTTCAAACAAGTCAATTTGTAATACCACAAAACATTTCCAACCAATAATTCAACATCAAACATTTAACGTTTGACATGGACCGAGCAGCGCAGGCCAAAGACCAAAAAAACCTGCAATCAGCCAAGCAGCGGGTGTTTGGCCAAGACAAAAACCATAAACTTGGCAGCAAGGGTCAATGAGTAACCTTGTTTACTGACACCGGTGAGATAACATGGGCATCCTCCTCTCTCCTTCACCTGTTTGATGTAACAGAGTCTTCCAGAAATCCTATGTGGGTCAGTAGGTCAGAGGACATGATATATCGGCTATTTGAGGTGGATTCTGAATATTTGAGCTGCTTGAGGTGACTGTGGTTTACTTGCAAGACAAATGAACATCAAAGGTGAAACCATCTATTACCCAATTAGTGAAAATCAACCACTCCTGTTTTCCTTTTCATTTTCCAATAAATGTTTGTTTGAATTACAGATATTAGTTATATGCCAAAAAGTTTCCAAACTTTCCAAAATGTCAGGAACTAAGAGAAAGAGCCTTTTTTTCCAGCTTGACTACCATGCATTTTTTAGTTTATCCAGTGGGGTTTCGAAAGTTGGGTTGTAGAATTTTCTCAACCCGCAGAGAACCATATAATCCTTCAATTGGAGTTAAAACATACATATATAACCCCAGAATGAATTTTTCACACAATTTTTCACATAACAGCAATAGATTACAAGTCTGAGCTTGGCAGGAGGATAAAAACAACACGGGAGGGGGACAAGGAGAGGAAGCCATGTTATATTGATGAGAAAAGTTCAGGGAGAGAAAACAGCACAAGGAATAGAGGAGAAAGAGAGAAGGAGAGGACAAAGGTGCTGATTGTCTGCAGGAGCCAATCAAGAAGCCCGGTTAGAGCCACACCTCCCCCCTGGTTCAGCCAATCAGAGAGGTTAATGAGTGAACCAGCCCGGCTGGAGTTTAATCAACCCGACAGATCGTGGGCACAGCACGCATACACACACACACACACACACACACACACCGTTGCATGGGTATTCTTGTGAAGACATTGTATAAACTGGCCTTCATTCCATAAACACACCTACCTAAACGAATTCTAACTTAAAAAATAATACTTTTCTTCTGACCACTTTTCTAATCTTTTGGGGGTTTGCTATTCTTGTAGGGACATTTGAACACTGCACTGATCAAACACACCTAAAAAAAAATGAAGACACATACACATACAGCACTGTTCACTGTTCAGCACTGTTCAACTGGAGGCATCTCTATTAGTATAAAAATTGGCAAAGTCAACGTTAGGACAAAGGTAATGTGGGGCCATGAAGAACTTGGCAAAGGCCAACGTGTGTGTGTGTATGTGTGTGTGTGTGTGTGTGTGTGTGTGTGTGTGTGTGTGTGTGTTTTAATGTTATCTTGTGTGGCATTGCGTGTGGTCCGATGCCAACTACACAAGGCAGGCACAACCATAGTGGGGTCCCCAAATGAGGGAATGAGGGACTAAAATATACAAGAGGGCAGGACTAGGGAGCTAAAACCACACACAAACACACAAACACACACACACACACACAACTGGCTACAGTCCAACCAGTCAAACCCAAATGGCCAGGAGCCTCACCGCTCTGGCCCAGCACGCCATTACTCACTTCAACTAATGAGCTCTCCGACAAGAGTGTGTGAAAACTTGTGTGTTTCTGTGTGTGTGTCAAGAAAAAGGAGATAACTGAATTTTATCATACAGAGAGGTAAAACGAAAGATGGCAAGCTGGTGTTTTCGCTTGGTCTCCGGCCTTCCTTTTCAAAACATTCATCCATACAATAACAGGTAGAGGAGGGCCGGGGAGTGGAACACACACTTTTTCCTGCTTTTTACTCCGAGTGTGTATGCGTGTGTGTGTGTGTGTGTGTGTGTGTGTGTGTGTGTGGGTACAACACAGTGTCAACACACTTGTGTGGGAAGGAAGGAAGAAGAGAATTTGAAAGAATCATTGTGCAATTAATCTAAAGGAGGGACTGTGTGGAGGGAGTGAAGGAAGAGAGGGTGAAGACTGAGGCTGTGTGGGACAGAGGAGGGAATTTACACCAAGGTTAGACCGATATATTGCTTTGCCGATATTGGCCTTTTTATTAAAAACTGGATATTAAAAACTGGATATTGGTCACTGACATGATGGCGGTTCCTCCCTGACATCTTGTGAATATGTTTTTCATTATTATTATTTCAGATATCTGACCAGAGAAGTCATTCCAGTGTGGTGTGGGAGGATTTTACTCAACAGTGTGTAAAAGCTGCAGTGAAACCTGCCTCACTCTGCCTGAAGGAGCTGCTAACACACCTAACAGAATTTCATTAGTATGACTTTCAGTGGAGAGTTTTAGTGTCCCATGATGGTCTTTATGCTGCTTTTCTGCCCTGAAAAGAATAAAACTCTGACTCCTTGTTCATTTTTAGACCCTGAGCACATGGCACGTTTTTTTTTTTTTTTTCAATTATTTTCAATGTTTTGGTTGCTGCAGACACTCATCTCCTCCAAACTATACCACTATGTGTTTTGGATGTGCTGTGTTTCGCCGCTCAAATCTGAACATGCCTCCACACGTCTTCACCGGTGAGCAACGTCAACTTCAGCGACATCCTCCGCTTCCTCATCCTCTTCTTCAAACGCGAGCGGAGCGCCCGCTAAACCTTCTCTTGTCCGCTCTGATTTTCGACAGCGTTATCTCCTCTGACACTTCAGCCTAGCTGGCAAACAGATAATTAGACAGTTGCCCCGCCATGAGAATGATGCAAGGCCGCTCGCGCCCTCTGAGCCCTTGCTCTCTGTGTTAATAACGCGAGATAACCTGATGAAGGTCTTTGAGCCTATTTTAATTGGAAATGGCAGCTTCTTCCTTTCGACTGTCGACTCTCAGACCTCCCCTACGCGCCTGTCTTTGGAACGTTGAGGTGTGCAGAAGTCCCGTTGTATCTCTGTGTGAATAACAGGACACAGCTGTGCTTTGTGTTTGAGCAGAAGAAGAAAGCGTCCTATCTGATCGCTGCCTTGGGCATGAAAATAGCCAAATTTGAGAGTATTATCTTAAAAAGCAGCATATCGGCTATCGACAGCCTTAATCTAAACCAGTGGTTCTCAACATGGGGTCCGGGGACCACCAGGGGTCCTTGAGGGCATTCCAGGGGGTCCCCAGCAAATTGATGAATTGTTAAACTTCATTATTTTGTCATTTTAGAATGACTGTTTTGATCATAGTTTCACTGTTCTCTCTCTACCTACAGTACAGATAGTCATGGAATTCTGGACAAAATCACAAAAAATATTCTCAGATTTGCGTCCGAGAGACAAAATCTCATCAAATTTGGGTCCGTGGCCCTAATGTGGACTAAATTAGGGGTCCTTGATATGAAAAAGGTTGAGAACCACTGATCTAAACTATCAAAAACTCTCAGTCGAACCCCAATTTACACTGAGAGCAACAGAACTGTACTCGGAAAAAGAGAGTCAGAGGGAGGAGAGAAAAACAAGGAGAGAGGAGGGGAAGGATGTACAGTAAATAATGGGGTCCAATTCCTCCCGTGGGGCACCCTAGGGGGGCTAATGGGGAGTTCTTGGGTGCCTGTGCCAGGCTGCCATGCCAACCCTCCGGGCCCCTCTTAGCACCGACCCAGAGCTGGACAAACGGATGAAAGAAAAGAAGGATGGACGGATGACAGAAAAAAGAGAGAGAGCGGGGGGGTGGGGGAGGAAACGCTACAGGAGGTACGGGGAGAAAAACCCCGAGGCGAGAGGCGATGATGGATGGATGGCATTGCGAGAAGAAGGTAAAGGAGCGAGAGAGAGAGAGAGAGAGGGAGGGAAAGAAGAGAAAGAGAGAGAGAGTTAATGTGTGCGTAGGAGGGGTGTTAGGAAGTTTGGCAGTATGTACAGAAGTTTAATTCATCCCGCAATGTGAGCGGAATTTCAATTTTAAGTGTGCGTTTGAGAGGGGTGGGGGGGTGGAGATGAAAAGAAAGATGGAGGGAGGGAGGGAGCGAAGGAGGAGTGGTGAACGAGTGCAGCTGTGAACACTGGGGGAACTGCTGGTGATTAATGATAGGGCCTTCACACCTGTCCAGTGTAGCGCTATAGGGAGAGCGGGGCAGTGCAGTGAATTACAGGGCGCACACACACACACACACACACACACACACACACACACACATCCAAGTGCACACACAGAGCAATCCCACACTGAAGAGTTTCCTCTATTTAATTATCCATTTATCTCCATAATGCATTGATTTCCCTATCTGCATACACTCATATTGTACATATTTTTTGTGCACGTATGTTATAGATTCATATATTTACATATGTTTTATTCTCATCTTCCTACTTAAAACAAATGCTGCAATTGTCAGTTGATTTGTGTTTAGTATCCCTCATTTTCTCCATTTATGTTCCATTTTTCTTTTCTGTATCCCATTACCATTCACTTGAAATGTAATTTTATCTTATAGGCCTGCCGCCAGACTAACAAGAATACACACATTTCCTATACTGGAGTTATTTTGACAGATACAGTTACTTCAATGTGGCAATAAGTTGAGTGTTAAATTTAAAGTCCACATTCATATATAATGCTGCTATAGTGTCTCTCATTGGGCCAGACGGTAATGTAGATAATGTTTCAGAGCGTTTCACATGCTCCTCAGTTTCAACATTACACTCACTGGAACAACAGAAAATATATTAAAAAAATAATCCATACTGCCTTCGCAATGTAGATATTACTTTCATTTGATTACATTTAATTATTCAGCCCTACAGGCTACAGTCATACCCTACACTAGAAGACAAATTAGGCATGTGTGCACAGACACACACACACACACACACACACACACAGTCTCTCTTCTTCCTCTCATCTCTCTAGTCACTGGATCAGTTGCCTGTAGACAGACAGCTATTGATAGCATATTACAGTGACGGCCTGAATCTCTCTCTCTCCCTCGCGCCGTCCCTCTTTCTCTCCCTCTCCATCCATCTCTCCCTCGTTCTCTCGCTCCAGTAATCAGCCAGTGCCAGGCAGCCAGCTGCACATTGGCATGGGCGCCACGTCTTGACCGCAGCCACCAAAACAACCACAGATACAGCAAAGCGCTGATATTCACCTGAAGAACTGTCTCTCTGTGTGTGTGTGTGAGTGTGTGTAAGTGTGTGTGTGTGTGTGTGTCTGTGTCAGCAGCAGGTGCCCTCTCCTGTTGCCTCATTAGGAAAACTCATATTTACTTGGGCACATTCAGCTCTGCTGGCAAACTCCTCACCTCCTCTTTCCAAATAACTGACTTCCTTCGCCCTTCTGTCCTTCCTCACAAAGGTTTAGACCAGTAAGGGATTTTCAACACCGATAGCTGATAAGCCAATATTCACTTTAATGTCTGTTTTGCTACTCTCTATCACTGACTGATATATCACAACAGTAATTCAACCTACAGCCAGTTACAAGGGTGGAAGTAACTAATTACATTTACTCATGTTACTGTAACTGAGTAGCTTTTTGGTGTACTTTTACTATTTTCGTAAATTGGCCAACAGTGGAGCAATTCGGTTGACTACTGAGTAAGTATTTCTGTAACCCAACCCTATGTTTGTATATGGCCAGCAGAGTAGGCTATTATGTCATTTGCTGTGGTTATGACTGTTAAAAGTTAGCTAGCGTAGCTGCTAACTGTAGCTAGTTAGCATTAGCAGAGCTAATATTGGGGTGTTTATTGCTTCGCCTGGCCCTTCCCAACCACACAGAAAGTGTCCATTGTTCGGTTGTTGTGTATTGTTGTGTAACATTACATGCAGTGATTACTGTGTTTGCATATTTGGCAGGCAAGCAGAAACACTTGCTTTCTGTAGGCGGACATAATAGGGAGCTATTATGCTGGTGGCCATGCGCAATGCATCCTGGTACATGTAGGCTCTGTGGGACAGGGGAACTCTGATTTCTCTGTCAATATGATTCTCACAGAAGTAGTTACAGTTTTAATGGACGACACAGACCACCAGCACTGACTGGACATCCACACCAATTAGCGGACTTTCCTTTAAGACAAGTTGAGGAAGATTTCATTGCAGACTGTTGAGTAAAATCCTCCCACATTACACTGCAATGATTTCTCTGGTCAGGAACCTGATCTAAAACATAATAATAAAAACATATTGACTAGCTGTGGTCAGGGAGGAACCTCCATCATACAACACTGACTGGCTGATATCTGATTTTTAATAAAAACGCCAATATCATAATAGCATCCAGATATATCAGTCTAACCGTTTTCCTAGTATGTTCTCTCGCCTCCTAGCCATCGCTCTCTCTCTCTCTCCGTCTCTATTTAGCACTTCTATTTCATCCATCCCACACACAATACACGCGCACGCACACACACACACAGAGGGAGACAGAATGAGGACATTGCAGCGAGTGGCGAGGGTGTCATGTCAGCAGAGCAGCAGCCCCGGTGGATAGATTCCCATTAGGGGGAATTGTTCAGGTGAGATGGCTGACGGCAGTGTACTGTGACTCCGACCACACAGCGCTCAACACAGCGCCGATTCAGCTGCACACATCGTGACTCGAGGGGGGGAAAAATAAATCCTACCAATTCGGGGGGTGGGAATCCTTTTCTCATGCACCATGGCCCTTGCTGGGAGTATATACAAGTTGGGGGGATTCAGGAAAATTGACTCTAGAGGCGACATGAGCAACTTACAGTTCATTTCTCAAATTTTGTGTAATGTAACAAACGATTTCTGCTATTACTCAAGCTACAGATGCTGATGGAGGTCATTTGCATCTTTTTCCCATGGCACTCATGAAGAGGCAAATTCAAGTCAGTCAGCCAGTGATGAGACTTTTCACTCCTCAACTTCATCAGTTTACAGTCTAATTAATAAAAGGTAATAACAGTTGTATTATTGTGAAAATTTAACTCAAACTATAAATCTTCACAGCTCAGAGGCAGATTCCCACAATCCTCTTCTCAAATGAATTTAGATGATGTAACAAGATGGGAAAATATATTTTTCGGTTCTTGTCTTGTTCTTGTCTATGTTTTTTTTAAACTTGGGTGGACTGCTGTCATACAGTAGCGATGTTTCCAGAATGTAAAAAAAAACCCCACATCCACTAGAAAAATCTTTAAAGAATTGATTAGTATTGTTCTTCAGTGTTGGCTACTGCTGGCCATATTTCATGCTGTCCAAAGACAAACATAAAGAAATGCAGGTTTGACATTTCTGGAGGTCATGGTGGACAGATATTTTACAGCCACAGGGACAGAGTGTCCAAAGCCACTTTTCACAGCTGTTGTGTAATGAGTCTGAACCATTCATCCAGCCAGTCCCACTAAGTCATAAAATAGCTGGCAAATACATTTAGCACTATTTATCACATTGAAAAAAATATAGTCTGCACACTGCACTGATCCTATGATAGTACTCTTCTTCAGACACGAAAAGCCATACACACCGCCTCCATTTAAACCTATGGCAAGTCACCAGTTGGGTCACCTGGTCAAAGGCTCGACCAATGGCAGCTGGTCTGTCACCTGGTCAGAGACATCACATATCCCAATACACAGAGATATCAAAATGTAATGCACTTTATGAAAAATCATTGCACAATAGATAACATTTTACATATCACCCAGTAAGAAAAACATATATACAGTATATACACCATAGACCAATGCAACTTGTTAAAGATATGACTAAAGACATCAGGCTGAATCATCATAATGACATATCAAAATACAAGATGGAAAATCTAATTTACTCCTATCAGAGACACTTAAATCTAATATAAACAAGCTGGTAATGGAAAGTGGAGATATATACCACAAACAGCAATCATAATAGAAAACTGGCAATCAATCATAAACAGTAAAGAGACACTATTTATCAAATAATTTTCTTTATTGACAATTTCTGACATTTCCCGCTTGAAGCAAGCATTTTTTTTTGTGTATGATATTGGGAAATATCAAATTTTGCCATTTCCTTTCAGCTTTTCTAATTCAATACATCATATTTTGCAAGAAATACCTCCAGCTAATGATGTATGGTGATATAAATCTTTTTATAATCGAAGATGTAGTCAATTTTTTTAAAAGAGTATTTCTTGAGTACTGACGGTAACAAAAGAGAAAATGTCCCAGTGAGAAAAGGGTGAGATAGAGGGAGAGAAAGGTTGGTACACAATGACTACCAGTGTTTCTCTCCCTCTATCTCTCCCTCTGTCTCTCTCTCGCACGTGCTCAGTAGGGACGTGGGAAGGCATCGGCATGGCACTGCCCTGCACCGGGCCCGACACACACACACACACACACACACACACACACACACACACACCAGAGAGTAAGGGACAGACTGTCCAACAGCCTCATCACTGACATCTGAGAGAACACAGCTGTGACAATACTGGCCTGAGAAAGAAAGAAAGAAAGAAAGATACGGACATAGACAGAAGAAAAATTGAAAGAACAAAGGAACAGACAGACAGACAGACAGACAGACAGACAGACAGACAGACAGACAGACAGACAGACAGACAGACAGACAGACAGACAGACAGACAGACAGACAGACAGACAGACAGACAGACAGAAAGAAAGAAAAAATAAGATAAAGGCTAGAGAAAACTACAAAAGAGAAAGATACTGTAGAAACTAAAAAGAGAAAGAACAACAAAAGAAAGACACAGAGAAAGAAAAGAAAAGAAGTGAAAATTGCAGGAAAAAAAAGAATGAAAAGAGAGAGAGACGTGATGCAAAGAGTGGTGTGAAAACCCAACAAAGGGGTGGAGAGGGAGAACGAGAAAACGTGATGGAGAGAGAGAGAGGCAGGGTGCCCGAAATATGAGAGTCATAACACAAACAGGACACCACAGAGGGTGAGAGAGAGAGAGAGAGCGGAGAGAGAGAGAGCGAGAGAGAGAGAGAGAGAGAGAGAGAGAGAGAGAGAGCATGAGAAAGTCAGATAGCGACGCAGGAGACAGCAGCAGGATAAATAATAGAATAGGAAATTCTCATTGAAGGCTCAAAAAATTCAGTGGCTGCAGAGTTTCTCTCTATCTCTCTCTCTCTCTCTCTCTCTCTCTCTCTCACATACACACAGAGCGGCAGAGAGGTGAGAGGAAGAGGAGGAGGAGGAGGAAGAGGAGATAATGCGTGGTTGCCAGGCAGGCCAGCTCTGTATCAATATCTGTAATGAAATAAAGGCTTCCTGAAACCGTATCCAATCAACCGATGTGTGTGACAGAGAGAGAGAAACCTGCAGCCATCAGCACACACACACACACACACACACACACACACACCTCACCAATTATTTTAATAAGTGTCCTCTCACTTTGGTTATTAAACCAGTGTGTTCGCGCTGTGAAATCTGGGATAAAAAGATAAAAAAAAAGACATTTGTATTGTATTTTCTTTGATAAGGATAGTATAGAGATATATTCTGAGATAAAAAGATTTTTGTGATATATTCTGGGCTAAAATGAATAGTTACAGAATACATTATGTGATAAACAGAATATTTTTGGATATATTCTGGGATAAAAAGAATATGTTTTGATAGAAAATATTATTTTTATTCCATAATCTGATAGAATCTGGGATAAAAAGAATAGTTTAGATTCTAGGACAAAAATAATTATAATAATATTATAAAAAATAATTATTAAGATATATTCTAGGTTAAAAACAACATTTTTTTTTAATATATTCTGGGATAACAAGAATATGTTTTTATAGATTCTGGTATAAAAATAGTATTTTTTGAAGATATATCTTGGGATAAAAATAATATTTCTGGGATACATTCCGGGATAAAAAGAAGCTTTTAACAAATGAGGCTCAGCAGGCTATAGTGCACACACACACACACACACACACAGTCTTAATTGAAATTGAGCTGAAGATGGGGCTTCTGCTTAATAGCACCGACACTTTCTCTGCACACAAACAGTAGGGCCAATGCTTAAAGTGAACGCTGCTTTCACACACACACACACACACACACACACACCGGAGTGACTTGTAGCCCGTTTTAAGGGATTAACTTTCTCAGCTTTATCACGCGAGATGAGATTAGCTCAATCAAGTTCACCACACACACACGAGGAACAAAGAAAGCATTTAGAGAAAGAGTGCTGAAATAAAAGCGAAGGAGCAGAGGTGGAGAGAGAGAGAAAGAGAGAGAGAGAGCGAGATAAAGTGCAGAGGGGAGGGGATGAGGAGAGCGCTGAAATGATGAGACGAGCAGATCTGTGTGTGTGTGTATGTGCAAGAGAGAGAGAGAGAGAGAGAGAGAGAGAGAGAGAGAGAGAGAGAGGAGAGAGAGAGAGAGAGAGAGAGAGAGAGAGAGAGAGAGAGAGAGAGAGAGAGAGAGAGAGAGAGAGAGAGAGAGAGAGAGAGAGAGAGAGAGAGAGAGAGAGAGAATGATGGAGAGATAGAGAGTAACAGTGAGAGATGACCGAGACAATGGATGCGGTGAGGATGATGAAGAAGATGAAGAAGCAAGTGATATGAGAGGCAAAGTTGAGGTTTAGGATAAGCTGTTGTTTATTACCAGGCTATGTGGGATTTAGGTGGTCTGTGTGTGTGTGTGTGTGTGTGTGTGAGAGTGTGTGTGTGCCTCAGTCAATAACAGCAGCCTTAACATCCACTAAAGTCAGGGAAGGACGATATGATCCCTATTTGGCAACCGAGCCAAACAACACAGACGTACTGATGTAGCATCAGCATTGCATGGCCTTGTTCAAATAACACACACACACACACACACACACACACACACACACACACACACACACCCCGACCCCCCACCCGAACCTGCCTTGGTCCAAATAATCACTGAGCTAACGTACTTGGACAGGTGACAGTGAAACGGCTCCACTCTGCAGCCTCAGTAAATCCATTCAGCTTAGCATTTACGTCAGTGCATCGTTAGAGATGACTGAAGGAAAAAATACTAACACTAAGCTTCAATTCAACAGCACCCAACACTGAAATCCAACGCTGCGTTTCCACATAACACCCAAAGACATTCTGTACCGAACGCTGAGAGGAAAGAAAAAGCGGAGAGGTGTCACTCTGCTGCCTTTTTTCCAGGTACCACGAACATTTCTGCAGTCTTCTCCCAATGTGTTGGCGTTAATGGAAACTAAGGTTCGTCTGATATGGACTGTTCAGAGTTGTCAATAGTCAGGTCAATATTCAGCATCTTTAAATTTGGCCATGTCCATGCCAAAAAAATTCCAAAAAAGCAATATATGGATTCAGTTTCTCTGCCAGACTTGTATTGTTGTCAGGGTGAAAAAGTCTCTGCAACAGCATTTAGACCACAGGACACTAAAACTCTCCACTGAAACTCCAACACCATGCTTACTCAATTATACAATAAATATGCAATCAAATAAATTGCATCATATCGGCGGCTAATATTGGCCTGATATATTGACAAACCTCTACTAGCTGCTCAATACTAATCAGGTCTTCTGCAGTGGTACTGCACAGGATTAGTGGCTCTGTGTGAATAACCTTTGCTCAGGCAGGGTGTTATCTACCTGAAGAAATGATAAACATCTCAGATCACACTGGGCCACATTACATCCAAGCTGAAAGTATTGTTAAGATCCAGGGCCATTTACTATTGAACGATTCATCTTCTGAAACATTTACAATCTTCGGTAAAAATTCAGTTGCGCAGAGGCCTGTCCCTTCAGAGAATGAACACTGCAACGTGAGCGAGTTTGGACTGGCCGCAGTGCGGAGCTGGACTGGTCCCAGATCAGAGCCAGAGGCCACCGTTAGCCCGGCTAGAGGTCAGAGCGCTGCTGCTGTCTTCTGTCACGGAGGACGATAAAATGACCTCTGACCCCACGACAGCGGTGATGTAAGAGAGACAGAGGGACTGGCGCTGCGTTCAAACCCCATGGGAAAGACGGTAGATACGAGCTTCCTAAGAGAAAATACCGTTCACCTCCGCTTTCAGAGGGTAAATACTACTTGGGAACTTGAGAACTTACCTAAATTCTGACATCATCATTAAGGAAATACCTGTAGTCAAGTCAAGTCAAGTCATTTTGTGATCATAACACTTCAAATGCCATGGCAGGACACATTTACTTGCAGGATTTTTTCATTTGTGGTTGACATTGCAAGTCCACAGCAAACAAGTTCGAACCCTTGGGCACTTCTAAGAGGTTCCATCTTCTTTATTTTCCAAATAATGTGAATGTAGCATGGCTCATTGGCTCATTCCTGACAGTCGGAACCATGACAGATCATTGGTCAGGTCAAATGTCATAGGTCACTTGAGCAACAACTGACTCAGACTGCATTGATTACTGCTTAGGAGACAGTTTTGATTCGTCACTTCATGTGTGGAGAATTTAATTTGGGTATAAAGTAGGGATGGGACGAAATTCCTAGATCACCCAAATTCCAAGCAACCAATAAGGCCATAGTGACCTGACAATATTCCTGAGATCCTACAATGATATGAAACGTCATCCAATTTTCATTTCCACAATGTCCACACAGCAACTTGGGGAGAGTTTTAAAAAGTTGTATTCTGTGCTGTGGGGTACGTCCACACTGCTCTCAGCGGCCGTCTGTGCTGAGAGAAACTCATGGAGGTGATTTTATTCTGGGCTCAGGATAAAGGATCTAAGCTACGGGGGGATTTGGTGTGTGCGGGCTACACCGAGATGACTGTTTGTCCAGTGCAGAGTCCGGGTCCCGGCTCTGTGGGAGTCCTGGTACCTTCAGTCCTGCTGCTTTTACTGGAACACCACACACACACACACACTATATCACAGACAAACACAGAGAGATCCCCTTCAAAATCCCCCACTGCTAGTCCACTGATCCAAGTGAACAATACGAAAGCTTTCCCCACACACACATATACACACACACACACACACACACACACACACACACACACACACAGAGAACCCAACCTCTGCAGACTCTGCCCTTGATAAAACTCACACAAAAGTAGTGTTTTCTCTATTAGTGGAAATACACTGGAATAATGCTGCTTTATATGCATGTTTGTGCGGGTGTGCTTGTGTGTGTGTGTGTGCATGTGTGTGTGAGTGAGAGTGAGAGTGAGAGTGAGAGTGAGAGTGAGAGTGAGAGAGAGAGAGAGAGATTTGGTGAGTATGGTGCTCAACTATACTGAAGCCCTTAAAAGTGCATATTGTTATGGTATACAGTTACATAACAAGGTGTGTGTGTGTTAGTGTGTGTACATGTCCCTGACAGGTTGTCAAGTTCCAGACTCCAAATTCAACACTTTTTTTTAGTCTTTTGAGACATTTTTAAATTTAGTTTTTATTTCACCCAAAATAGCAGAGAAACTGTCTTCTCTACTGTGTCCCTGTCAGGGGATCTGCAGGCTTCACACAGCCAGAAGTGAGACTTTTTAAGACCTTTTTAAAAAGGGATAAGTTCAGCAATTTTGGACCTATATATAATTTGTCTCTAACATACCTGTAGTACTTGGACCAACAGAGAATATTGGCTCCTGAGTCAGCTGTCGGGTGAAACGGCGAGCTCCCATTGCCTCTTGCAGGTAACAATGAGTCCAAATGGGGTTTGTCAAAATATCTCCGAAAGATAAAGTCTGTGAAAACGATATGGCTGATGTATTTATATTCACGGCCTGGAAAGCAGCAGCACCGCACCATTTCCACTCAGTTTATAGTCTTCCACCAAACACTGCTGTTTAAAATCTGACCTGACCATCCAAAACTAGATCACTCCGCCAGTAACGCACTTTCACCCCACAGCAGGCTGTGCTGCGGCAGAGAAAAATAGTTCTGTGATATTCTGATTAGTCAAAATGTGCGTAATGGAGGAAGTGTGTCATGTTTCAACTCAACTCCCTGTGGAGCCACTAACGGCTTTTCTGGAGATATTCTGACAAACAGTTTGGACTCATTGTTAGAAGCAAGAGGCAACAGAGCTTGCTGTTTCAACTGACAGCTGACTCTGGAGTCAGTACTACAGGTATGTACGAGACACATTATATACAGTACAGGTCCAAAGTCACAGAACTTGTCCTTTAATGCTACTTGGAACTGAATCCATGACCACTGTAACAACCAAAGTAAAGACACAAAAAGCTGGTAAGGGGCGTCCTGGTGGCTCAGCGGTCTAAGTCGTGCACCATGTGGACCAGACGTCCTGGGTTCAAATCCAGTCCAGGACCTTTGTCGCATGTCTTCCCCCTCTCTCTCACCATCTTCCTGTCTCTCTCTACTTTGAACAATCAAATAAAAGCCAAAGAATCGTCTTTGAAACAAAGCTGGCAAAAGCAGCCCATTTCCCACTGAACACAGCTAATGAAAGCTGTGAAACTACAAATGGGCAGAATTAAAGGAAATTAATTGTTAAGGGACATGAACTGTGTTTAGTAAAGCAGATAGGATGCAGACTGTATTTCTAACCCTGTTGTGTATTCATCTAAGACTGGACATGCTGCACACAGTCATTACAGTGAAAAATCAGACCTCTTATAAAGTATTAAAATGTCTAGTTTAGACAGTTTAAGACCAGGCTTGAGGAGAAAGAGATCCAAGCTATTCCACAATGGGTTAAAAAGCCTTTATTCTACTTGGCTACTCATTATGAAAAGCTAAAAACTGGCTGTTAAAAAAACAGATTTGTCATCTCAATGCGATTACCTTTGAATAAATTTCAACAGAGAGGGAGATAGATAGGAGGAGCGCAAGGTGTGTGTAAGAATGAATTTAAGGTTAATTATGCCCATCTATCTCCAAGCAAGATGTGTCATTAGGGACAGCACGCGCACACACACACACACACACACACATACACACACACACACACACACCTAGCTGATTCAATCAATCTCCTTTGATTTAGCCAGCCCCTCACACAGGCACACTACTGATTATTGCTGATACCTCTGAGGTGTGTGTGTGTGTGTGTGTGTGTGTGTGATTCTCTGTGCGTAGAGCTGAATATGAATAAATGCATGATGTTAGGCTTCACTGACACTCACATATGCATAAATATATATATATATAATGTTTAGTACAAAATGAAAAGATTCACTATGGGTGGCAACTGAATATGTGATGTATTCACTTTCACTGGTGGGTGTGTGTGTGTGTGTGTGTGTGTGTGTGTGTGTTGCTGTGGTCAGTGGGGAGTAATCCTTGTATACCGGCTCAGTGAATTCAGCTTGTGCTAATGGGTACAGGAGGAGATCAGTGAAGTTCATGAGCTGCCACCACCACCACCCCAACACACACACATCACACACACACACCTTAGGCCCCGGAGGAATATGTCAGGTATTCCGGCTAATATTGACTATTGGATAAGAGCAGGCAGAGAGACACAAAGAACATGATATTCTAGCTATCTGTGTGTCAAACTACCCAGCACACACACACACACGGTGTTAGCAAAGGAAGTGAACCAATCTAGTTTTATTGAGTTCAAAGGGTGTGTGTGTGTGTGTGTGAAAATCAATACCAGTGTCCTTATTAGTTTGTTTACCTCTATCTGATCCAAACTCCTGTGAATTAATTCCATCCGCCCTCTTTCTCCATTTCTCTCATTACACCTCAGTTCATTCCAATGCAACCTGTAGACTTATGTGTATAAGTCTATAGCCAGAGGGGTGTTGATATGTTGTTGATCGTCAGGACAAGTCCTTGTTAATGAGCCAAATACACTTACACACACACACACTCTTGCTCAGGGAGACATTCTCTCATCTTCTCCCCATCCATCATCTTAAAAAAGAAAAGAGAGAGAGAGAGAGAGAGAGAGAGAGAGAGAGAGAGAGAGAGAGAGAGAGAGAGAGAGAGAGAGAGAGAAGAGAGAGAGAGAGAGAGAGAGAGAGAGAGCGCTAGTGGCGCTGCATAAGCAGAAGACAGGAGGATTTTTTTTCATCTTGTGAGGACATTTGGTTCTCATCCAAAGTGAGGACATTTTGGTTTAGGGTGAAAGTAATAATCCATTTCATATAAATAAACGTCCATTTTGCTGCTCTCTATTACTGATTGATAAAACACAACAGTGATTCAACCTACAGTATATCCAGCTGATGAAAGCTTTTACATCGTCTGTTCTAAACACTCTGTGGTAGCGCTTTCCTGGAAAAGTCCTCTGCTGCACAGGAAGTGATGCGTTTTACGGTTACGGTTTGTTTGGAATAAACAGAAGAAGAACTGGGTAGTTAGCAAGAGCAGTGATAGCCACCATGCATGGCTGAACAGACAAAGAAAAGAGAAACTCAAACTGCATCCACAGAAAATCCAAGGATAATATCTAAAAATTCAATAGTCAAGTGTCTCTGTTAAGTATCTGTCTTTGTCGGCTCGGTAAGTGAAATAATTCCATATTTCGCTGGTTTTGTGAACCAGTTAAAAATGGACTGGGACTGTTTGGTGGACACTGTTTGACACTGTTACCATGTTTTCAACTGTTTTAGTTAAAGTTTTGAATGCATAGATTGAATGTTTACTTCAATATCAAATTCAATATTTCTATAGAAATTCAATATTATTATAGAAATTTCAGTTATCGTGACAATGCTGCTGGCCACACTGTTTGGTTGACAGGGAAGTGCAGTGCAGAAACACCACAGCAAAGACCGCTTTAGCACCAAAGATGACAGCATCATCAAAAACACAGGATGCCACATATTACCATTTTAAAGTTAGAATAAGGATTAGGTTAAGATTAGGGTAAGGTTAGACATGTAGTAGTGAGAGTTAAGGTTAGGGTTAGGGGTTTGGAAATTAATGTAGTCAATGGATGGTCCTCACAAGTATTGTAAAACAAACGTCTGTGTGTGTATGTGTGTGTGTGTGGTTGTGTGTGTGCCTACATGAATGACTGAGCTAGCCAGAGAATGTGACAGAAAGGTACAGACCGAGAGAGTGAATTGAAGCTGTAGCCAGGTGTGTGTGTGTGTGTGTGTGTGTGTGTGTGTGTGCGTTCAGCGTGGTCGGGGCTGCTACGCGGCTACATGCGGCCTGCGGTGGCGATAACATTGTGGGGCTGCGGGCCGCGGCGATACGCCGGTCCAGCTTCACCGCTTCAGGTAGCTGGAAATAGATCTGTCAGTGGAGCGGGGCGGCCGCTATACAGCCTCTGCTTATCAACGATAAAGAGAAGAACACCGCTGCCAAACAACCTTTGGTAAACATAGACACACACACATTAAATCTACAAGCTTGACTGAACAAGCAGGAACACACACACACTCGGAATTTTGCGTTAGGCACGGATGCCAGCAATGAATAATTTAAAATAACACAATAATAGTTTAGGGTCATTTCAGAATTATTTGTCTTCCATTAAACCCATTAAAATACATTTGATAGTAATTCTGAAGTGGGGGAACTACTCCAGCCGTTCCCCACAGGACACGTTTTGGCGTCGCGCA
Organism: Centroberyx affinis; assembly: GCF_046629955.1. Taxonomy (NCBI): domain Eukaryota; kingdom Metazoa; phylum Chordata; class Actinopteri; order Beryciformes; family Berycidae; genus Centroberyx; species Centroberyx affinis. Next base: position 62,804 of record NW_027281918.1, on the reverse strand, counting down.
ACTTCCCTGTTTTCACCCTATACAGTCATTCTGGAGAATGGTTTTCTGCTAAAACATAGGAAAACTATATTTCAGTGTGTTTACCACTGTAAACATGACTGTGATGAATGAGAAAATATACTGTAGAACACCGGCTTGGAAAGAAGCACATTACCACTTCTCAGTTCAGTCATGTACCGCAGTACACACACACACACACACACACACTACACACACTACACACTGCAGGGTGTGAGGATATCACATGACAGCAGTTCCAACGCACATTCGCTCTCATCTCCATTGCATAACTGGAAGTGTAACTGTCTCTCTGGGCAGATTACAACATCTTCTACATATCAGTGTTGTCATGTGAAAACTTCATAACAGGGTTTCGGTAAAGTCTAAGAAGCTTGTAGCTTATGAATCCCTGTCAAAGCCCCTTGGGATGAACTCAAAAATTCATAGCCGTCAAAAAAAAAGCTAAAACCAAGACTGTTTTTCTTCGTTTCTGAAAAGTCGACATGTTGGAAATACGGGGTTTTCGCCTGATGACAGCGATATGTAAATCACATTCAATCTGCAATATGCATCTTCTCGTACCGTCCCTGGAAACGCAGATCTGACACAACTTGATGGGTCTAGGCAGGGGATCCGCTCTTTTACTTTTATCAATCATGTCAAATTTAGCAATTACTTCAGCCGAAATAGCAGGGAAACTGACTTCTCTGCTGGGACTGTGTCCCTGCCAGGATCTGCAGGCTTCACACAGCCAAATGTGAGACTTTCTAATGCTACTTGGAACTGAATTTAAGACCAATTTAACAACCAAAACAATAATGAAAGCTGTGCAACTATAAAGAATAAGAAAAATGACAACAGGACAAATTAATTGTTATGGGACATGAAGCCCAACTGTGTTTAGTAAAGCAGACATGATGCAGATTGTACTATTAACCCTGTTCTGTGTGAATGTAACAGTGGTCATGCAGCACAAAGACACCTGGAACTGCTTGGTGAAAAAAACATAAGACCTGTATAACTGTATTTATGATATTTTAGTACTTTTTAAAGCCTTATATTTAGATCATTTAAGACTTTTCCAGACTTTCTTAAGGACCTGCGGATCCCCTGACTGTTAGTTTGGTTCAACAAGCTGAGAATAAAGTAAGTGTGTGTCCATAGTGAAAAACCCATATGATTTGACATGCCTCTACTGACTGCAGGCTAGCCTTTATGCCTGTGTGTTGAATAGAGATTGCTGTGCAGGGGGAAACGGTGAGATATTAACACCGGCTAATCTCTATCAGTCGATGCACTGCCACTACGGAATGTGATACAGTGACCAATGTCCACATTCATATCTGGGTGTGTGTTTGTCATGCTGAATGTAAAAAAAAATTGAATCAGCAAGGTGCTGCCAAGGTTACAATAGCTGAGATTATGTGTGTGTGTGTGTGTGTGTCATATCATGCCTCCTATCATGGCTTGTGTTGTGCAAACTGCAGCACAGGCCGGCCAGACATTGTATCAGACGCTTGCTGCATCTGAAAAATGCCTGTGCGTGTGTGTTTGAGTGTGTGTGTGTGTGTGTGTGTCCCACGCGCCTGTCGGTGTGTATCAGTCACAGCTCTCACATCATGCCTGAGCCTAGTGCAGTGCACCATAGCGTGGCCCTGCGGCACTTTATGGGAGCTAAACCCCAACAGGTTTCTCTCCCTCTCCCTCTCTCTCTCTCTACCCCCTCCTTCCTCTCTCCCCCAGAGGAGGGGGAGGAAGAGGAGGAGGAGGAGGAGGAGGAGGAGGAGGAGGGGGTGCAGAACTGCTGAGGCTTGGGCCAACTTATTAGAGAGAGATCGATGTGTGTGAGCTCTCGACGCTGGCAGCGGGATATGGGAGGACAAGCCAGCGCTCACTTTTAAGCACGGACGGATGGATGGGAGGGATGGACGGACGGAGGGAGGGAGGGAGCGAGGGAGCGAGGGAGGGAAAGCTAAAAATAACTATTGATCCGACTTTAACGAGAATAGAGTGGAGCGAAAAAGAAGAAAGAAAAAAACTGCCGCACCCCCGTCTCAAAACTCAATCAAGCGTCCCGACGGCCCAGTCGGCATTTTCCAACTAATACATCTCACACACACACACACACGAGAAGACACTCACACACACACACACTTCTAGAACCACGCACACTATCTGCTGTGAACAGACACAAGTGGTGATTACATAAGAACAGAGTCAAGACATTTCAATGCAGATGCCCAAATGCTAAATGCAGATAAATACTGTATCCGCCTGCACACACACACACACACACACACACACACACACACACCAAGCTTCAGTCCGACAACACAAGACATAGGGCTGTGTTCCCACAAACCAAACAATCTCCCACACACACACACACACAAGTCCCGGTTAGCTAAATGCAGTGCTTCTCCTCTCCTTATGTCTCACCTGGACTGGGAGAAAAGAGAGACGGGAGGGGTGGAGAACAGAGACAGAGGAGAGGCAATTTGAGATGCCTCCTACGCTCTCATATCTATCCTGCCACAGAGGTTGGGAATTTAACACACACACACACACATATACACCACAAGGAATAGGACCGGCACCTAAGGCTTTGCTCACTCTCCATAGCCACACATACTTAAAAAACAAAAAAAACCACACAAACACCCACCTGCAGTAAAAATAAAATGGAGTGATATTTCTGCTATGAAGGCAAGGAGAGAGAGAGAGAGAGAGAGAGAGAGAGAGAGAGAGAGAGAGAGAGAGAGAGAGAGAGAGAGAGAGAGAGAGAGAGAGAGAGAGAGAGAGAGAGACTTTTTGATCTGTTTGACTGGAGTTTAAAGATCTTGACTCTTGACACAAAATGTCAGTTAGCAGCAGCTTTTACCCACAAATATGGGTCTAATATGGCCTTCAGAAAGCTACACAGATGGAACAACCATAACTTCTCAGCATTTTCCTCCCCCTCTCCCCTCTCTGTCTCTCAGTCCGCCCATGTCGCTCACCCTCACCTTCTCTATCACCGTCTATTGTCCACGGCTTAGCCCGGTGGCCCTAGGGTGGCATCGGGTGGCACCGCCACGGCCTTATGGGCACAATGGTCCTCATTCTCCCACCGTGCACCCTCCCCCGTGTGAAACTCAGCATCGCACCGGCACACCTGCAGCCGCGCAGGTGTCACGGCGACACCGCGGTGCTCACACCCCCCATCAGCACCGTTCCACTGACTGACTGACTGTCTGTCCTCCCTCTATTCTCTGATCCCCGTTTCCCTGGAGAACAGGTGAGAAGAGGAGGATGAATGGATGAATGGCTTCGCTGTGAAGTCGCGGAGGGGAGGGGAGAGGGGGGAGAGGCTGCACACACACACACACACAATCTATTTCCACACAAAATCCACAAATGCCCATTATCCTTTGAGTCAAGTGCTGTTATGCAAGAGCGTGATAATTGACACGACTGCATACACAAACCAGACGCCAATTCAAACAAAACAAAAAAAACTGAAAATAGAAGAGAGAACCGTCTGCAAAATACCAAATCAAGAAAAACACTCTCCCCCTCCTCCTTTACAAAATAGCGAGAGAGGAGAAAAATCCCTGCCATTTTACCACTGTAAACTTGGAATGGCTTCACTGGAGAATCCGTCTATGCAAGGGATTTGAGATCCCAGTCCGCTAAAAAGGGGATTTGGGATGGGGGGGCTGGGGGGGGCTGCGGGGTGTAGATGTTGGGAGATATTTTAGTTGATATTCTGCGAGGCGGATCGGAAACTCGTTCAGTTTTGCCTTCCGCCGGGCGCCGCTGCCGTTCCTCGTCAGATGAAATAAATCGGCCGGAGAGTTTCGGCTTTCTGGCTTTAAGTATTTGAATAATGCTTCATGAGATGTGAGATAAGAGAGCTGCGAGAGTCAATCGGAGAGCCAGACGTGAGCCCGCCTGCACACGGGCGCTCACACACACACACTTTTGATTTCAACACAGTATCGAATGCCAACCATGCGGCAAACACCCCCGAACCCTTTTCACCCTCATCCTGGCAGCCAAATCTATCCGGGGGGGCATGACATCACTCTCACACACAACAAACACACACACATGCACACACACCCCTTATCCCTTGTGTGTGTGTGTGTGTGTGTGTGTGTGTGTGTGTGTGTGTGTGTGTGCCAGACAGGTCAGAGATGGGTACATGATAACACTGTACAGCAACAATAGCGCTGGGGATCAGGAGACTTGGCTTTGGACACTTAGCCATGCCAACGTCTGCCACTGTGTCCGCTGCACTTCTCAGTGTGCTGATACATCAGGCTTTGTAATGCCAAATCTAATATGGCATTTTGATCAGTCACGGGGAAACAATCCCTCCAAATGAATATGAATACAAGAAAACACGGCACACTAAAATCAGCCAATACAATGAGAGACATAACAACAAGAGAGCAAGAGAATTAAACAGCCAATAGATTACTGACACATTCAGCCCCATGGAGCCATGTGGAAACAAAAGGATGTGACCATGTGCCAAACACACACACACCCATTTTCTACCTGCAAGCCTTAAGCCTACTCTGCACCAACACCAGGCCAGATCTTCATCATCACTGTTATCATCATCATCATGGGCTGTACTTCTACTCTATTTACTGTGTTGCCATGACCGCAACCCTCCGACTTCACTGCTTTTCTACCGGAACACCTGAAGCTTTACATGCCCAGACAGAGAGAGAGAGAGAGAGAGAGAGAGAGAGAGAGAGAGAGAGAGAGAGAGAGAGAGAGAGAGTTAAAAGTTGATGGGACGGAGGGAGAGGGGGAGATGGGTGAGAGGAAAGTAGGTGAGGGAAGAGGGGAAAAAAAGAGGAGGATTGATGGGGTGAGAGGTGGATCAATTCCAGAGCAAACCAGTTAACAATCCAGTCACACGCTTGCACTGCAACTGGGACTGGGAGTGGGCAGGCCTTCAAACAAAGTGGAGGAGTGTGTGTTGCATGTGTATCCTTCATGCTGTATGTTACTGTGTGTGTGTGTGTGTGTGTCGGTATGTGTGCACATGCCTTTGGGTGCAACGAGTGTGTGTGTGTCCGTGCCCTCCCATGATTGTGTGTGTGTGTGTGTGTGTGTGTTGTGTGTGTGTGTGTGTGTGTGTGTGTGTGTGTGTGTGTGGGAAGGCTAATCGTATGTTGTGGTGAGAGTGCAAAGGGGCGTTCAAAGACACACAGTCATTCTCCCGGGGGGGAAAGAATGCTGCGGAATTTGTTTGCATCCATGGAAGAACAGAGAACAACAACAACAACAACGACAGGGAAACACATTCCGCTATGGGGGGAAAACAAAAGGGAAAATGACATCGGACGTTGGGAAAAGTAAAGTAGGCTTGCCCACATCAAGAAGCATTGTAAAGTAGGTGCCGGACCACGAAAAGATAAAAAAGTTAAAGTCCACAGCAGTGTTTCAGCCCCATTGGAACTGTGATGCTAAATTAAACAGGAGCACCAGACTTGAGCTTTTATTTTTATACTAGCCAGGAAAATAGAAAGAAATGAAGTGGGAAGTCGTTTTTTCACAACTTGTAATCACAAATATCTCTACCGATACTGTTGACAGAGGAAACAGAAGATTTGAGGCCGAAATACAGTCAGCAGGGATATTGCTGAGACACACACACACACACACACACACACACACACACACACACCCACGTGTTGGCACCCACCACATCTTGGCACCACTACCATCCATTAGAATTAATTACGAGGAATTCACACAAACACCAATAGCACTATATGTTTTCCCACACAAAACACTGCTTGTTCATTGAATGAGCAGATGACAGGGATGAGTGTGTGTGTGTATGCGTGTGTGTGTGTGTGTGTGTGTGTGTGTGTGTGTGTGTGTGTGTGTGTGTGTGTCGTTTCTTGTCCGTTGGTCTGTGTAAGGGGGGGTCTTTTAATAGTTGAGCCGTTAAAGTGAGCAGGCCAACTCTTGAACTTAATCTCTCCTTTTCCTCCCTGCTGTCACATCACATTACACAACCCATCTATTCAACACACACACACACACATATACACACACAGCAATGCTGCAGCTCTCCTGAAAGCTCTGAGTTTCAGACGAGACAGGCACTCATCTTGGGTCTGGTTGCTTGACTGACTACATTGACTTGGAGAAAAAAATTGAAAAGAACAGCCATGGGATTGGTCAGTACATCCCTAAGCCAGACACACACACAAACACACACACACACACACACACACACACACAGGCTATCAAGCCGCCTTGACATGTGGGCTCTGAACCTGGTTTCATTTTGAAGCTTGCTATCCAAATCTGGCTGTTTCCCTGGCCGTTCTGCCATCTTGTTATCCAGCGGAGCCACAGAGGTGAAGGCTTGGGACAGGATTTCTGCAAAAAGCATTTCTCAAATGTTTTCATGCCACAAACCCACAAATAGATGCAGCCAGCCACCAGCCAGGGGACAAGAGAGAGGAGAGGAGAGGAGAGGAGAGGAGAGGAGAGGAGAGGAGAGGAGAGGAGAGGAGAGGAGAGGAGAGGAGAGAGGATGATACCTTATTTAAACAGGTGCCTGATGAAATCCATTGAAAGCACATACATTCATATTATTATTCAGGTTCTCAAATGCTTTCACGAATCCCCAATCTGACACACATTAGCCCACAAACCCCATTTGTTAAGATTTTGTCCCAGGGAGCCGAAGATTTTCTTCTTTCATTTAGTGTTGAATGATAAGACTGTCTCCACTACACATGGGGAGAGTGAAACCTGGGATTACAATAGTCTTTGTTATACGTTCTCCAACTGTAATATTTTGCAGTCTATGAAATCATCATCAATTTTGCTGGAAGGAATTGTGCCAGATCCTACAAATAAAAACATGAGAATCGGGTTTTAAGATCCAATTCACTCCACATAATTTGATTTGATACCCTCCCTTGGACTAAAGGTTACTCAATTTACTCCATTTACTTGGACTTGAGTATGCAAGCAAGAGCCAGTAAAGGAACTGGAGCAAAATGTTTAATCAAAACAAACACACCCCACCACAAAGGTATATTTCACTTTGTTCTAACAAATGTTCAAGTCATTTTGCTCTGCTGGAAAAGTGAAAACTGACAGAAGCTGCAACAAATCTTGTTTTATAGAATTTCAGCAGCCTGCTGCAACACATTACACACTCTAGTCATCTCTGATGTTCCACACTGTTGAAAGCAGCCTGTTTCTACACCTGAGGTACATCCAACAAGGCATGAAACACTTATTTATCTTCGCCGTGTGCATTAGCAAGCAGACTGGAAATATTGGTAAATGACACGTTTGAAATATCGCAGTTAAAATATCATGGCGGCACAGAACTTTCACTTAAAATCATTCAGCTGCACATTACTTCTCCTTTACAAACGAGGCTCACACATATGAACTGTTTGTTGGTGTGCATTACTGTATTCCTTCAAATTCACTTGAGTAGAAAATATGTGTTAAAATGTGTTAAATGTGTCGCCCTGTGTGTTCACTTTTCATTGCAAGCGCAGTGCGTTAGAGGACACAGTTGTGTGCATTGCCATTGCGTACATCTTGTTTACATACAACATTGACATTGTTGCTGCAATCTCAGTGCACGACTAATAAAGTAAAGGCTGTTTGGTGTGAGCCTTACAATAATCAAACAAATAATCCTATCAGAACACAAAACAAGAGACTTGACTGGCTAATGTCCTGCCATCGCTATGATATATCAAACATAACCTACTGTGCAAATGACTAATTCATGCATTCATTAGATTCATAAATATTTCTATATCAACCCACTTCATATAGCACATGGGTGGCATTAATATGAACTCTGAATCTTAAAGAATTAAGATTCAGTTAGACTCATTAATACGCAAATTTATGCAGCAAGGTGTTCTACCATCTAATCAGATCATCTACTGTATAGGGGGAACCCGTCCAACTCCTTTGGTAAACACGACATGCAGGTTCAGTGTCGACCCAAACAAGAGCAAAATGTTCCCAATATGATATTATAGCATCGTAAAATTCATATTAAAACAGCTTTGGGAACCGTTTTGAACTGATATCAGAAAGATATTTAGGCTCTGATCTCACAAAACAATGCATGTAGCAGTTATGGACGCAGTTATGTCTCAACTTTCATTGTGGTGATGTTGCAGACCGTCAACATCTATTCAACGTCAAAATTTTTGCTGGGACAGTATCAAAATCAAAATCGTATCATGAGGTCCGTGCCTGTAGGTTACATACGCATCTTATCAGCAAGTCAAGTAAGTGCATCTTATCAGCAAGTCAAGTAAGTCACACTTGGTCCCAATCAATCCGGTAGATAGTGAAGTACGGCTGGAGTAGACTGGCCTGGACAGCACTAGGCCAGATTGGAAAGCATGCTAGCAGGCCAGCTTATCTGTGAGTGTGTGTGTGTGTGTGTGTGTGGTCAGCGGACGGAAGAGGAGAGACGAGAGGTTCAGAAAGAGGACAGACACACACACACACACTCACAGGAAGGCAGGCAAATTGCTGACACCGAAATATTAGCAAAAACACCACGCAACTTTTCATTCATAGAGAGAGAGGAGGAGAGAGAGAGAGGGAGGGAGAGAGAGGTTTGTAATGAATCACCTACTGGCTGCTCTGGGCCAAGTCTCATTAGCACCAGTTCAAATCTCTTCATTACAGCCCCCGAAGACGAGTGGGATGAGTCATTATGGCAGCGCTCAGTCAGGGGGAGAGGGGAGCAGGTGGGATCTGCACTGCGCGTGTGTGTGTGTGTGTGTGTGTGTGTGTGTGTGTGTGTGTGTGTGTGTGTGTGTGTGTTAAGTGTGTGTGTGTTGCGAGCGTACATCACGCAAGTCTCACTCAAGAGCTGCATGTGGGAGAAAAAACGCCAAGTGCCTATTAGTGGTGGGGGGGGGAAATGTGTGTGTCCCCACGTCGTGTTGAAAGAGCGCCGTTGACGCCCGCTGATCGCCTGCGTTCGCCGCATCAAAAAGCGAGTGCTCCGTCCCCCCCCCCCGGTCCGCCGGCGCGAGGGCCAATCCGCCTCGCCTGCCAAAACGCCGCGCTGATCAACTCTATCAGCGGCTTAACACTGCCAAGCTTCTGTTTAATTACACTCCATCAACAGCAAACTAACAGCAATTAGATAGCGGGCGGGCGGGCGGGGGTGAGAGGGGGTGAGGGTGGGGGGGGACTGTAATTCTGGGTTGATGAACTGAGGACAAAGTTGGAGATGAATGTTTGTACAGTACCAAGCGCTTTCAGCCAGCCAGCTACAGCAGGGATGGAGGGATGCCATGATGTTTAAAATGTCAATAGATAGAACGGAGAAGCCTGTGAAGCAGCATTTAGACCATCGTGGGACACCAAGGCTCCGCTTCATGCTTTCTGTGTGATGAACCCATCCTGTAGTACAATGTAATATCATATCCTTAACTAGGGTTGGGCAAGATATCGATATTATATCGATATCGTGACATGAGACAAGATGTCGTCTTAGATTTTGGATATCGTAATATGGCATAAGTGTCTTTTCCTGGTTTTAAAGGCTGCATTACAGTAAAGTGATGTCATTTTCTGAACTTACCAGACTGTTCTAGCTGTTCTATTATTTGCCTTTACCCACTTAGTCATTATAGCCACATTACTGATGATTATTTATCAAAAATCTCACTATGTAAATATTTTGTGAAAGCACCAATAGTCATCCCTACAATATTGTCGAAATATCGATATCGAGGTATTTGGCCAAAAATATTGTGATATTTGATTTTGGCCATATCGCCCAGCCCTATCCTTAACTATACAGTTGACCCCAATATATCATGCTCTGATTATGATTGTTATAGTGCTTTCAAAATGCGATCGTCACGCACTCAAAATGTGCTTATAATGCACTTATGATGCATTATAATGCTTTATGAACACCACTTCAAGCACAGTGTTATAATCATTGCTACTATTATTATTTATTACCTATAAAGACCTGCCATTGATTTACGTACCTATCCATTCATCCATGTGTGGCTTTGATAGCGATGGCACAGCTTGAAAACACAGGACAAAAATGTTTCGTAAAACATTCTGAAATATTATGAATAATGTCAGAATGTTGAGCTTATGACACGGATGTTCCAACACCAGACGTTCGACGGTGGAAAATGTGCTGCTGACAGACTAGAGTGTGGATTCAGGCAGTCGGTCCCTCTGTGGAGATCACAGCACAGACGGCAAATAAGAGCCGGGCACACCACAGCTCATCTTGTCACACCGCAACGTGACGATAATACAGATGCTCGCTTTGATAGTAAGGGGGGGGGATCAGTCTGTCTAGGTGTCTACAGTGTATACAGTGTGTGTGTGTGTGTGTGGACCACCACCTTTGCCACAGTGGTGGAGGTGGGGGGGGGGGGGGGGGGACCGGCATCAGAGCATAATTCTTCTTTTTTTTTTAAGTGACAAACATTCTCATGACTAGTACACAGGCGGTTTATTCCTGCATCCACCCACGCGAGAGACTGAATGATTGTGTCAGAGGCCACACGCACTTAGGACCTTTTCACATGTAGGGTGAGACCGATATGGACTTGTGAAGGATGATATCAATATTTTTGGACTGAAATCTAACAATGTTCATGCCAAAAATCACAAGATTCATCGTTTCCCCCAGAATTTCATTCCTGTCAGGGTGGAAAAGCCTCTGAAACAGCATTCAGACCATCATGGGACACTAAAACTCTCCATTGAAAGTCATACTAATGAAATTCTGTTAGTTGTGTTAGCAGCTCCTCCAGGCAGAGTGAGGCAGGTTTTCACTGCAGCTTTTATAGACTGTTGAGGAAAATCCTCCCACACCACACTGGAATGACTTCTCTGGCCAGACATCCGATATAAAAATAGCATTAATGATAAGAATAAAAACAAGGAACCTCCATCATATCAGAGGTGGATGACAAGGCGATACCTGATTTTTAATAAAAAACAATATATCAGTCTAATCCTAGTATTAAGTGATTAAGACTGTCACTGCCATCAGCCCAACACCGCTGAATATGCCCAGTCCCAAACCAATAGTAAATCCAGTTTAATAAAATTCATTTGGACTGGTGGATACACTGACATTACGCTCTCTTTCCTTGGTGTAACAGACGACAGATACAGCTTTATGAGACGTAATATGTGAGGACATTACAACAGAGCGTATAAAGTTTAGACCCAAAGCAGAAAATGAGTGATGCATTTACTTGATATTCAACAGAATAAGTCGAGTCTGTCAGGCCTTCAGCCAAGCCGCCACTGCCTATCTCTCTTTAGCTCACCATTATGGATTACTGAGCTTTCTACTTATTAAAGGAAGAGGCACACACACACACACACACATACGTACACTCATACACTTGTAAACAATTAGGCAGACACACTCAGGGAGCTTTTTAAACATCAACAGCACAGTACAGACGCATAATTCAGAGGAGTGTGAAGGGCGCTTAAAAAGCAGACGACTGCGCTGCCAAAACAGCTTTTTAACGGCAGGAGTAAATTTGGATGGTTGTTAAGCGTAGTCGGGACACGTGAGGCAGCGTGATCATGTAATGCAGCGTGTGTGTGTGTGTGTGTGTGTTCCTGTGTTCCCTCTAGGGTCTGGCCTCTTTCTCGTGAGAGGCAGTTGACACGTCAAACAAAGCACGTTATCAAAAATCCGTTTTGCGATAAAGCGAACACCATGAGAGCACACACATTCACACACACGTCTGGCTGATAGCGAACTGAACATCCGCTGATTTGTCAACTTTGAATCAGCTTCTCTGTCACGGGACAGCGTCGCCTCAAGGTGACCAGACTGTCCACTTGTTGGCACCAATGCCAGCGGACCTGCTGCTGAAAGAGTCAGGGGAGTCCATTCATCTCTATGGGAGATCAGCAGGAACAAGTTCAGGGTTCCCACTGTGGCCCTGATGGCAAATTCCAAGACTTTTCCATGACTTTTCCATGACCAGGTCAGAGCGCTTGCATGACCTAAAACCGTTCCTCCTTCCTGGTTTGTTCATGATGTTTTTCTACAGCTGGACTGAAAACCATGTCATGTAATGACTATGTAAACCAAGTTGTAAAACACATTCCGCTATATTCCTGCAACATGACCCATTTGGAAAATTCCCTTATATTCCCTGACTTTCTCAGAGAATTTATCAAATTCTTTGACTTTCCCTGTCTGGAGTGCACCTCTCAAAAATCAAAAGGGGTGTGTGTGTGTCAGGCACTGTATGGGAAAACACACTACAACGTGAATACTGGACCCATGCTGATCTAACATCAGATGAGTTTATTATGTACATACATGTGTGTGTGTGTGTGTGTGTGTGTTGCGCAACAGTGTGAGAAAGACAAGAGTGACATAAAAATGGAAAAGGGAAGTCCACAGCATAGCTCATGGAGATGGTGCAAAATCTAGACTGAAAAACAGACACTGAGGTTTTTTAAAGTGAGTGGCTTTTCTTCCCTGGACTTGTATTTGGTCTGAAACACATGCGCACTGACATTACTGGATAATACTGTCTTGCAAAAAGTATGGTTGGGAATATATTTCACCCATAATGTATTGATAAATCCATCACTAAACCACAAGATTCAAGCAATCCTAACTATTAGCGTTAATAGCCTTCAACATAGCTCTTTGTTATAATGACTCTTCAGGACTTAAAAGCTGGATTTGTAGGGCGGTTTCCAAGCAAATATCTCCATCTCCTGCAGCCAATATCTATCCACAGATAAGGGAGTAGATTTGAAAATTGTGGCCTTCCCTCCCTTAAGTCCCGCATCGACCTTGCTGTGCTGAGTGCTCAGCTATTAATCAGCAGTAGTGAGGGTAATCACTAGACTAAAATCTACTTGCCTTACACCCCTGCTTTCCCTCTCTATTCCGATCCATATTTATTAAGGACACAAGGGGGGGGAAGGAAATAATTGTAAGCCACTAATCATGAGACACGGCTCAACCCTTTAAACTGGTTCATCTATTCATCTATTGACCCATCGAGCTTATTGAGACCCCCTCCTCTCCTCTCCTCTCTCTCTCTCTCACACACACACACACACACACTTCGGGGTGATTAATCATCAACGCACACGGTCTGTGTGATCAATGCATCCCTCCTCTTAGAAGAAACACACACACACACCCACACAAACAAACACATTCCACCTTTTCTTTCGCCGACAGACACGGTCAACATCTCTTCTGTCTTCGGAGAGTGTTTGTCAAATTCACACTTATTACTAATAGTTAACTTTCCTCATTGAGCGGCCGGTTCCTTTGTTCCCTTTTCTAATGTTTGTGTTTAGAACCCGAGATCCCTCCACCCCGCAACCCCAGACGGAGGAAATCCATCACGGCCGTGTGGCCAGAAGGTAAATAGAGTTGGATTGGTCATTTAGGGGAAAAACAGAAAGAGAAAAGAAAAAAAAGGTTGATCTTTTGTTGCTGAGAAAGAAAAACCGTTATGGGCTTTTACTTATCTGCAGCCGATGCCAGCCTATTCACAACTTAAGTCTGAACAAATGTTATGCAAGGTCCCCTTTCTCCAGCCAGCAAAGGGCATGCACACACACACACTGAACACACAGGTCAAGGAGTTGTTGACCCTCCACCCCCCCCCCCCCCACCCCCCAAAAGACGACATCATCAGCCACAAAGCCTGATGAAGTGATAGCGAGGAGAGGACGAGTGCAGGGAAATTTCCACTATGGCTCCATGGGAGCCGACATCAAACGAATGGGGCGGCGGCTACATAAAGCCTGATTACCGCAGCAAGGAGAGCAGCAGGCAAATAACATTGGGTTACAAATTACCCTGTGTCGCAGCAAGACAGATGGACACAACACACACACACACACACACACACACACAGGAGAAAATATGCACATGCACACTATTACGTTTCCGCACTTCTCCACCCTCCTCTTTCACTTCCTTATAGCTTTGCCCATAAAGTCTCAGGTCATCATTAGAAGATGATCGCAGTCCCAAACATAAACCACAAGCTCCTGCTGCCAGGAGATAGGCCAGACTGAAACTCCCCTCCCATGAAATAGCCCGAGCCAATCGCCGTAGCTCACAGCGGACGGTCCTGCCGGGTAAAAGCCTAAATCACTACCTTTATAACAGCCAAGCGCAGTTCAGGTGAGGCGTATAAAACATGGAATCAGGGGAATAATACAGGTTTTTTACTGTTTCTGGCATGTGTCGGAAAGAGATACCGCCACACACACACACACACACACACACTAAAATCAGTGCGAAGACACATGGCTTGTCCTGTGATTCAGTATTTGCCGGCCACCTTATCTCTCGCCTCTAATGACTCTTATCTGAACCGCTGAACAATGTCCTCTCCTCTCTCAACCACACACACACACACACACACACACACGTGAAATGCAGGGGGGACACGGGCAATACTGACGCACCATCACAAGCTCTGGGGCAGTCTGTGTCTGCTTACAAGCCTCCAGACAGAACTGATACCTTACACACACAAACACACACACACACACACACACACACACACACCATTACCCAGGCAGAGTCACAAGGCCCGGTAATAACAATAACAAGCCATCAAAGCCAGCCAGCGAGAACAGCGTGACAATCTACTGTCTGTACACCAGGGACAGGATGAGAGGGGGGAACATAAAACTCAACCAATCAAGACTCCTGGGAATGAGGGGGGCGTCACGGGTGTAATGACACGAGCAGAATGCAATGACGGCAACGGAGCAGCCCACACACACACATACTGTACGCCCACACACACACACCTTGCAAAAATGCCACATAGTCTCAGAGACGATTAGCCCGCGTCCTGACGTCGGAATACCGCGATTCCCGGATAAACGGCTACAAGGGAAAGCCGTTATTCAGGTGTGCTGGAGCGTCCTGGGACGTGTCATCACCTTGGGATGAGGGGGAGGGGTGGCGGTTTGCCAATATTGCTCTTTTATTAAAAATCAGCAGTGTCGTCCACCTCTGAGATGATGGAAAATGTGCAGTTTGTTTGGTATTTATTGTAGCATCGATCAATACACTGGTTGTCTATGGGAAGCCCTTAACCTGAATTGATTCTAATGAAGAATTCAACTCGACAACATGATAGAGAGAAAGAGAGAGGGAAGACGAGAGGGAGAGAAAAGGAGTGCCGGAGGACCGGTTTAAATAAATCATGGCTCCACTCCTCTGTCCCGATTAGCTGAGTCACATTTGAAAATCATCATAAAATACCTGATAAACATTCACCTTTGACCACATAACAGTTCATTTATAATTTAATGATATAATACTATCATACATAAACATGGGATAACATGAGAGGTCATTTATGTATTGATATTATGAGTTGATCATTTATGTGTCACTTAGCAACCACGTCATTTACCTGCTGACTAACTGTATTGCTAGGCAGAAAGAACTTAGTTATTACTGACTGAAAACAAATATTTATTGAACATTTCTGTTCTGTTTCTGTTCAGCAAAGAGCGTTTTAAGGTTTCGACAATGCTTATTAAGATGTAAATCACTGCAAAGCCTTTTGTGGCCTATCGCTTAAAATCACAAATGTGTGTGCAATAGGGTTCGATCGATAAGGGTCTTTGAATGTATCTACTGATACCGATATTATTGGACTGAAGCTGCTAGATATTATTGTTAGATATCTTTAAATTTGATTATTTTCATGCAAAAAAAATTTAAATTCCAAAATCCCCCCACAATTGTATTCCTGTTAGTGTAGAAAAGCCTCTGAAACAGCATTTAGACCAAACTCTCCACTGAAACACAGGATAATATTAATAAAAACATACTCATGCATACTTGTATGGAATCCAATCAAAATGCCCAGTGTCGTATTGATCAAATATACATAAATATATAATGTAATTACGCATACATACTGAATGGAATCAATCAAACTGCATCATATCCATCATATCAGAGGTAGACGACCCTGACTGGACGATATCTGACTTTTAATAAAAGGCCAATATTGGCCCTGTATATCAGCAAAATGATCTATCAGTCTAATATTAATGGACAATATGAACTGTATGCACATTTTTCTAAGCAGCCTTTCAGCCGCTCTCACAGCTAAACTACAGTGGCTTCTTTCAGCAGCCAGTGCCCACAACAAACCCACACAACCACCAAGACTGCCAATATCACACAAAGACACCATGTTACTACAACCCACGGCGGGGAGCGGGGGGACAGAGAGAGAGAGAGAGAACTCCTTCATTTTACCAGGGTTTATTCTCATGATGTGGATATTTTTATTATTTTTATTTGATTCAATTAAGATGCTTTGGCAATATGGTTCATCTAACGCTCATCCCAATAAAGCATTGGATTGAGAGTCACGCAGAAAGGTTGGGAGAGAGAGAGAGAGAGAGAGAGAGAGAGAGAGAGAGAGAGAGAGAGACTTTCTGCAGAGAGAGCTGCTCGCACGCCCCTTTCAGAGAGCCGGAGGGCCGAGCACGAGACCCCGCCAGGGTGACAGAGCGTCCAGCGCTGAATCAGCGGGTCGCACATTGTGTAATCTCTCTCTCTCTCTCTCTCACTCACACACACAGATTAACAGCACACAGAGAGGGAGGGGGGGGAAGTCTCTTTACAAAGAAACTTTTTCAAGAGAAGGAAAAACAAGCCCAAAGAAGTGTTACAGTTGTGGCTCTTCTTAATTTAAAGCCTCGCTGCCACTGAATGGGTCCAGTTGGCCTATAAAACTAGTCTCTTCAAATAGCGGATTCTTTAGGCTTGACAGAAGTTTTGTCCGGAAAAGTTCAACCAGACACACACACAAACACACACAGTCCACTTCCCCCCTGTTCATTCTGTAAAGCAGTGGTTCTCAAAGTGGGGTCCAGGGACCTGCACTGCTCCTTGAGGAGGTTTCCCCACAGCAAAATGAGGAATACTTTCATTTCACTAAATATCTATAACTCACTATCTCCAGAGAATGTACAAGATTGACTATTCTAATCATACCACTGCTATCTCCCCATAGTTATACAGTTCAAAACTAAATATTCAATTAAAAAAATAACTTTCCTTATGGCGGCCCCAAGGACAAAATCTAATTAAATGGGGGTCCATGGGGCCCTAATCTGTGTCACTTAGGTTGAATATGAAACCATTCACTCATTCCATTTCTTGCCCAAGCAGTGCAGCCAATCTATAGCCTACAGCCAAACAAACTGCCAGACTTGTTATGTAAGCCCACAGGACCTGAGATAATGGTTATGCAGTACAGTTAACACAACGTCCAACCTCAGATTCATTCACAGCTCACACTTAAGCCTCAGGGCCCCTGCAACACTGGACACCTGTGGCACAGCCAGTTGCATCACGTTTCTCATCTTACAACTCATATTATTCAAATAAATAGCTCTCCCACTGTGTCTGTGTGTTATTTTTATAATAACTATCTCAACACCCTCCTTGTTAAATAGCAATGAAGGCACCTATTGTTGGATAGCAGGCGATATATCAATACAGCCCACACACACACTGTGGCACTGACACATACAGTTGCTCCAATGACTACTGTATTGTTTGTTTGAAGATGAGAACTTCCTCTTCGTGCATGGAGTGGGCATTTCAGTTATATGAGGGCAGACAGGCGAGCAATAACCTAGTTCTTGACAAAGCCTGGCCCGGTACGTGCTGTTCTCTCTTGCATGGGGATAAATACAGGCAAAATTCCATTCAAAATCTGGCAAGGTAATGCTGCCTTGCTTATCGGCAAACATGCCCACCTCATAAAACATGAGGTTATGGTTTTTACGCATCGTTAAGAGTCACTTGTGAAATCGGCATGCATACAATGCACCAAGCTTCAATTCATTTCATCAAATTTCAACTTTTAAATTCGTTCACACTGCTCGCTACCGCCCACTATGGTGTATTTTTGGTGGAAGAAAATTGTGGGTGAAACCAGGCAAACCGGTTCTAAAAGTTGACGTTTTCTTTAAATAACTGCTGCTTGGTGGATCACTTGCACGCCGAATTTACCAGTATATTTTAAAGATTCGGGAGAGGTCTTATGTCATGTTCTTCTTTCCCGATAAGCAACGCTGCATTAAACTGCCCTATTTTTAACGGGAGTATGGCATACACTGTTCTCTCCATACAGGAGACAACAGTTGCCTACCTATCGGAACTAGTCAAATCCAGATGTTTTGACAGTAACGTCCATGCTACCTGGACTGTTGTAAATGTTTTAGATATGAACATTCTAGGTGTCATGTTTGGCAGAAATAGTGAATTTTCAAACGATATCCTCGTGTGTCACTTCACATTAACTTGCAAGAACATTTCCAAGACTATGAGTCGATTTAAGCCGTAAGCTCATCGGTGTACAGCGGTATACAGCACTGACACCTGGGAGTGAGTGTAGCCCTCATACCCACAGGCCAAACTACATAAAAAAATCTGGCAATTTAACGTGGTATTGGTAGTCGGAGAAGACACACGCTATAAGAAAGGACTCAAGATATTTTATGAATCAATGGGAGTCTCTCTTCAATTCGGCAAACATATAATTCACCAAGCAGCACTTGTTTCAATAAAATTTCCACTTTTAGAACTGATTCACACTGCTCGCTACCGCCCACAACTGTGTAATTTGGTGTAAGAAAGTTGCGAGGAAAACAGCCGAACTAATTCTAAAAAACAAAGTGGATTTTCTTTAATTAGCGCTGCTTGGTGGCTTATATGTATGCCGAATTGACGAGTACTAGTAATTCATAAAATGTTGTAAGGCATGTACTGCGAGATGTGTACGTTTGCAAGAAAGCAAGGCAGCATGAAGTTGCCAGATTTTTGAATGGAGTTCAGCATGACCTTATCTCCATGCAACAGAACTGCACCTATCACGACCAGAGTGGGCGAAGTTCAAAGGGGCAACAAGTCAAACTTACCAAAGTTTGTTCATACTGCAGCGCCCGCTGGTCTGTCCCGTCCCCTGCCATGGCTCTGCTGTGTCTCTACCCGGCGAGTCAGCCAGATGAACTGTTTTCAGCTTGGAAGTGAGACGAAACGATATATCTCGCTGTAGAAGGAGTGATTAAAGCATTGGGCGAAATAAAGTCTCTGTATGGGAGTTCACAAAGGGAACTCCGGCTTGAAAATGCGCCCCAACTACAGTAAATTCCTTCATTTTATAGCCTCAAATCTCCAGCAGGATCCACACTGTGAGGCGGGACTTGTGTGGTTGGAAGTTGAAACGACCCGCCCATCTGGAACCCGTGTCAACCCAGCCAGAATAAATTATGCCTTTACTGGTTTTGGAATGATGATTTGCATAACTACATTCTCTCAATTTCTGGAATTGTTTTAGATTTTGACAGTATTATAGTGGTAGTTAAAAGATGATCATAAGGCAAGACAACCACCAATATAAAAAAAAAATACTTTTTTCCCCCTCATAAAATACTTTCATATAAATTACACCAGTTGGATGTAACTTACTATGATGCGTAAAATTAATTTTACTTCATGAAGATTTCACTTAGCCTGGGTAAACTCTATTTTGCAAATAAAAATGTGAGTAAACTGGGTTAAGGTAAATTTCACCTCCACTGTATCCCTGGATATTGATGATTGTACAGTAGATGTTTTCAAAGCAAATAATTTATCATCTCAAACTGGTTTAAATGGATGAAATATTGTTTTTCTCATTTACATGTTGTATACTGTCTTGGCAAAATTGCCATGACCATGAAGTAATTGAATTTAGTAATAAAAAATAGGACTTTCAAAACTCTTATTAAAGAATGTTTTTGAGTTACGTAACGCTTTTATTTTGAAGGCAAAATAGTCTCACTTATGCTTACTTCAAAGCAGAATTACAAAGTGCTTTATAAGATAAAATACAAAATGTAAGCAACAAATAAAAAAACTAATAAAATAAAATAAGAAAACATACAATACAAAAGCACAAATACACAGAATATAAAAATACAGACCATAGCTAGTAAAAGTAAAAGCAAGGCCCGAATTGAAGTGGCTGTATTGCAGGTGTAGTGTTGGACAAGTTACTCAGAGTGTTGTCAAGGTGACTGGGTGAAAGCAGTTGGTGTGTCTTGGCCCCTGACAATCGGCCCCCAGCACTGAAAATGTGCCATCACACTCCTTAAATGCATCATGGCTGTGTACAAATCTTTCAGGGTGTAGCAGAGGCTTTTTTCCTATTGGGGGGATCAATAAAGTATTAAAAAAACAATCAAATGGCTAGGTTTAGCTTTCCGGGGGAGATCCTTAGAGCTTTACCATTCTGGAGATGACAGAGGGAACTTCCTGGATGTGATCCCACATGGTGGCAAGTTAGAGAAGGATTTTAAGGTGCTGACAATGAGACATTGTGTAAACAAGCCTGGTCTCCTGAAATTTCTTGAAATGAGCACAATTTCTTGACATGCAAATATGTGCTCCATGCACGAAAAGTGTGAGAAATATGTTTCCCCACCAGGAAAGGATTACATGAAGGAGACACGACTAGAAACAGACAGCAGTCTGACATTGAAATAGCATGGTGGAAAGTGAGGGTGTTGTGGTTGGGGTGGTTACCAACGACAAACTGGGACCTTTTCTACTGTGAAGCCGTCATTTATGTCTTATTTAACCATGACCAAAACATTTCACTAACCTTAACCAAACTGTTTTAGATGCCTAAATCTAACCCTTACTTTAACCAAAGTTCTAGTTGCCTAAACTTAACTATTGGCCAACTTTTTCACATGATGAACAGGTGTAAATGGCGTGTCCAACTTGTGGTATTGTCACATAATCCAGTTTGTGGTGGAGTCTGAGTTCATGCTCATCTCAAATTTTATGAGCCTGTGTTTGACACAGGAGAGCAACTCACTACTGAGAACTATTTTGTACACAGAGTACAACTACAAGTCAAGAAAGGCTGTAAATAAATCAGCAATGCTCCATCGTCCGAATATGACTGGTAAAGCATAACATAAACATAACATAACATGACATGACAACATAACATTATGTAACATGACATATTATAGCATAACATAACATGACATGATATGACATGACATGGCATGACATATTATAACTTAACATGACATGACATAACATAACATGACATGAAATGACATAACATAACATAACATAACATAACATAACATAACATAACTTAACTTAACATAACATACAAAGTTTGAAATTTTGACCTTTAATTATAGCGCCCACATCAGGCCAATCAGTGTATTTTTTAAAGAACAGAACACACTGCCCAAATGCATCATCCCTCCAAGTTTCGACAAAATCATATCAGTGATGTGTGTGTCTCACTGCGCGGGGGGCAATGAGATAGACGTAGATGTTATTTTGCAATATGACACACTTTTTTTTCAATCCACAATCAAGTTGCAACATTAGAAAATCCACTGAAATAAAACTTGGAAAACAATACTGACCTCAAGCAAGAGACTCAAGACTTGGGTCAATAGTTACACATTATATAGGTGGTGCAACGAATAGGGACAAGCAACAACGTCAACAAGCATCCACCCTGCTGAAGTGTCTTTGAGCAAGACACTGAATCCCTACCAGCTTTAGGTGTGCTGTTCTGCAGCTGAATCTGACCTTTGACCTCCCTGTGGAACGGGGGGCAAGAGAAAAGAGAATTTCCTTACAGGGATCAATAAACAAGTATGGCACTATTATTATAAAAATATTTTTGTAGAAATACTGAAACCCTCTTTGTTGTTCATAAGTGTATGATCCTCAAGATATGATCTGATGAGCGAAGGATAGGCCCTCCTGAGGTCAAGCACATGCCTGATTTAATTCTTCTTCAAAAGAACTTGATACTGAGAAAGTGTGTTTCTGTTCAAGTGTTTGATGTTCTTTTGCAGTGATGGATGGATTGGCTGTGATGTGAAACACATACGGGAAACCTATTCATAGCTGTCAGCAGGGGGTTCAACCTGAGATGGAAATCCACAGAATACACACTCGAGCCAACAGACATTTGTCCTTACAGACAGTGTGTGTGTGTGTGTGTGTGTGCGCACTATCTTAAGACCTTTACCTTTGATGGAATCATCTGCACTTTTTTACTGTTATTGTTACATTAGTCATTCTCATTTTATTGTAAACACTTGCTATAAATTGTGTGTGTGTATGTGTGTGTATGTGCGCACCTGCATGGGTTTGTTTGTGTGTGTGTGTGTGTGTGTACACACGGCTGAGGGAGGTTAATCATTAAAACACCTCTGCTTTTGTGTGAATCTCGTTTGACAGTTGCAGGCTTTGTAGTTTAACCCCGCATCTTGTGGAAATGTTCTTTTCAAGGTTAAGAAAGAGCTCACATTCTTGAAATTCATGCTGGCTTTGCTTACCTACAACATCAAAAGAAAAGGCATGGGAAGGTATATGCTGAGCAGAAACACAGATAATCAACACATCCCCATATGCTGTTCAATTTCATTCTCAAAATATCTGTACACAGATGTAGCTGTTATAGAATCCCCCTTCATGCATTCATCCATAATCTATTAGCCCTGGAGACAATTCTTTCCTAAATGACAGACTATAGAAACAATTTTTACAATGTTGTAACATAAAACTCATAATATTTTTTCCCCAAAAAACTCCATGCTCTCTTGGGGATTGAGAGCATGGAGTAAACAGGGCTGTAGGCAAAACCACTTTGTTGAGACCAAGTCCATTCGACCAGATCCAGTCAAGTTTGAGTCAAAGACCAGGTCCGAAGGGGGTCGAGAACACGTCAAAACCACTACTGAGACCAGAGCAAATCGAGTCTATTCAAGACCAAAAGAGGTAATAAACAGTGTGCATGTCTTTCCAAATGGAAAAGTAAAGCTTAAAGGATAAGGCTGGTGTTTTTTAATGCATTGCTTACCATCAACAAATCCTATGAAAATAACAAAATCAACAATGCGTTTGCTCTACTCCCGTTACTTTCTGACTTCCCACGTACCGTTTTTAGCCGTCAACCCAGAAGTCATTGGCTCCAATTGTAAGCTAAATACCTTGAAATACAGCTCACAAAGACAGTTTCAATTTTAAAAATCGCTAACTGCTACCACGAAAAGTCAGGCTGTTGTAGTTATTACCAAATCAAATTCAAATGGGAACAAATTCATCATTACGCCAGGGACTATTTTCAGTGCTACAGAACTACTTTCCTGATATCGTAAACGTGTTTACAGCCCACTTATTAAGTTGTTTGAGGAAAAAGTTGTCCGGCCCGGTGCATCGTGATGATGAAATATGCTGCAGAGCAACAGCATGGCTCTTTGACGTGTTTTTAATAGTTTTTTAATACAATGGAGTTCTATGGCTGCTGGGACATGGCTGCATTGGGCACCGGCTACATGGATGAGACTTGTTGGCAAAACAAATTCATTGCTTATTTTGTTATTTTCATAGGATTTGTTGACAGCAAGCAATGCATTAAAAAACACCAGCCTTATCCTTTAAGGCAGTGGTTCTCAAAGTGGGGTCCGGGGACCCCCAGGGGTCCTTGAGGGGGTTCCAGGGGGTCCCCAGCAAAAAGGGGAATCATTTATTTTCACTATAATTCCATCCATAAGTAACACAATGACAGAATGTATGACTATTTTGGTCATGGGTTTCATACACTTTCTGTAATAAAACATCTAAAAGCAAAAATCTTATCAGATGGGGGACCCTGGGACAAAATCTTATCAAAAGGGGGTCCGTGGTCTAATTTGTGTCAGTTTAGGGGTCCTTCACATGAAAAAGTTTGAGAATCACTGCTTTAAGGAGTTTCTTAAGAATCAATAGATGTAGATCTATCTGCAGGAGCTCTGTACTATAACCTTAATATCCAACTAATCACTACATAGAATTTTGACTAATCAATGCATGCAGGTTTGAGGACCATTACATACAGGCATAATCCCTTCAATTGTTTGTAGTGCTGGGGGGAAAATAAACAAAGGTGGACCAGGTGGAGAAAAACAGATCTTTGAAACTGTTTAGATAGGCAGGAAAGTTGAGTCAACAGCCAATAGAGCTGGCTAGTCACATGGTAATCCTGACAGCATCAAGGTTACAGAAGAGTTTTGGCTGTTCATTTGTAGCCTTAGCTCGGTAAATAATATACGATATGCGAGATATGTGCATTTGTTTTTTTAGGAGTAAAAATTTAAAGAAAAGACTCTGTAACGATGGAGAACTACAACCTACGTAATCTCTCATCACAACATAGAATGTAACTGTTGATAGTGGGGGTGATCCGCCTGAGGGACTAGATGCTGTCACGTATAGGTAGGTGAGTGACAGGTCCATTGTGTTGCACAACTGGTTGTTAAAGTCATGTCTTGCTTTGCACCAGACTTTTCACAGTAGCCTGTGAATCTGTAGCTTGTTCCCTTTGCTGGAGATGGAACATTACAACTAGTTAAAAGCCTGCTGGCTAGTGTAGTTCGGGAACTAATTTTGTCTTTCATGTAAAGAATACTGAATGGATTTTTGTGAAACTAAGCCAAGTTAGATGTGTTGATGCTTACTACAACATATTTAAAAATCAAAGCCATATGCCTTTTTGATTCATTATATAAAGCAACCTCCCATATACTGACATAGGGTAAAGTCAGCCCTAGGGTTGACAGAAATGGCGTCAACTTCGGCTCCCTATAGTGTCAAGCCAAGAGACCAAGACAAGTCTGACTCAAAATAGACATGAGACTGAGACATGATGTCAAAAAGTGGTCTGGAGACCAGACCGGACTCCGGTACTACAGCCCTGAAGTAAACATCACAAATTCTGCTTTTTGTTAGAAAAGTGTGTTTGTCACGTCCATATTTAGATAAATGCAATCAATCAGTGAAGTTAATACGGAAAGCTAATGGCTTTTGTTGGAGTGTGTGACAGCTTGTTTGTTTGTGGCTTGGAGAGTGACTGATAGGGCCTTGGGCCACCAGGGGGATACACACCTACAGAATGGCAAATTAGACAACTGACAGCAAAGCACTGGGATGGGTGGATTTTTTACAGTTTATCTGTGTGTGTGTGTGTGCGCACACGTGGCAGAAAGAGATAATGTGTGTGCATGTCTAATACATGTGATGTTCGTGTATCTGGAACAAGTTTGTCAAGTGTGAATCACTCATTCAGCGTCACTTACACAAAGAAAATATGAAAAGGGACGGTCAATACCCCTCAGTCAATAAACTATTAGCTAATCCAAACACTGAGTGAGTAAGTGATAAAGTGTGTTACACAATAGAATTGCCCCATTCCTTGAATGGTAATAGGAGAATGGAGGTCAGTGGAGGGAGAGGCCTGTGCTGTGACACTGGGAAAGCCATTCAATTCTATCTGCATGTGACTTACTGTAAGTAGTCCAGTACCTTTTTGACACCAACCACCGAGTTGTAACTGTGCTATTCTGGCCCAGATTAATCCTTCTTTACGTCTGTGTTGACAAGATGGATCAGGCTGGATGGATGAAAAGCCCACCTCAGTTCACAACTTGTAATCCTCTTTTTATTTCTATGGAAGACCCATCTGACATCCTCCAACAGACCTCCCTGCTCAGCAGCAGGCCTTGACAGAGTAAGCTGCACTCTATTTGCTTTCTATGTTCCATTATTTCTGTCAGCTGGCTGAAACTTCATCAAAGAATGCCTTCTTTACTTCATTGTTTCTCAGCCATCGCAACGCATTGAGAACTAAAGCATTCCAAACTGACCAAATGATTATACAGTATTATCATCCAATATCCAAAATTAGGGAATAAACACTTAAGGAGAGCAGCCTTTTTTAACCTCTATTTATCCAACAAAGGGTTTTGGCTGAGCATGCATGTTCTATTTCAACAGCACCCTGTTTCATATTCATACAGTTACAAACATTCAAGAGCTAACAACCACAGTAGCTGGGGTAGCTGGGAGTTAAGTGCCTTGCTCAAGGGCACTGCGATGGTAGTTGTTGAGAGAAGGGAGAACATTATACTTTCACTTTTCCCACCAAACTGGTCTTCTGCAATGAGCGCACTTCTCTACTAACCTTTAGGCTATACCACCCCCCCCCCCCCCCCCCCTTTTTTTTTTGAGTATTTGAGTATGTGGGGTACGCTACAATACGCCACATTCCCCACATTTTATACGAGAATATAATAAATTGTCCTGCTGGTCCTACTGTTACATTCCAGAGCTATGAAAAGCTTGAGTGAGTGATCATGAATTTTGTAAAATGTCTTCGGAGGAAAAATCTCCACTTTATCAGTGCTGCAATGCGGAGACTCATGAGTCCAACCACTGGCGTTTTTTGTCTTTTAACTGATTGTTTTTTTTTTTATCTTGAAATGACCTTTCACTGCTGCATGAGCCTCTAAGAGCAGAAAAACAAGCCTGCTTCACTTTGTGCTCACCTGAACTGCATAATTTTAGCAAAGGGGGAGGTTTTCCAAGACACTTCCTGGTGTTTAGGGCAGCTGAGGGTGAAGCATGTCCTGGGGCGGTAGACAGCAAACTGATATCATACATTTTCAATGAGAGAAGACAGCCTGACTCCATACTGACTGAGGGAGCTGTGGTGAAAGTTCCAATATTTCAGCTTTGCCGCACTGGGACATGGTTTTCATAACCACACGATGAGCCTGTCAAAGTTCAGCGCTTCATTTCACTACAACAAAACAAAGCTTCTCATGACAAGTATTTTCAAAAATAATATTTATAAGCTTATAAAATTTGGGGGTGATTTTGCCAGTGGACCATTTCTATTATCAGTAACACGAACATGACAATAGATTATCTTTGCCCCAATGGAACATGGACCTTATTCTCACAGTGGCCATTTTGAACACTTGATAATAATAATAATAATAATAATAATAATTTTAATAATAATAATGATAATGCATTTTATTTGTACTGCACTTTTCATTCACAGTGAATCTCAAAGTGCTACTTGCGGGAAACTACCCAGAAGAGCAAGCACAACCCAATTACGTCTGTTGTATAAATGTCTAGAATTGGACAAACATTTATCATTTCATAGATTCCCCACTGAAAAACTTTTTAGAAAAAAATAGATCTAAAGAATATAAAGGGATATAGTTTCACATTTTAAGCTAATTTGGCCCACAAATAGCTACTAGCCTTGGTAGCTAGCTAGTAGCTAACTAGCTAGTAAGCTAGCTACCAAGATATCTGTCCAATAGGTCCACTTGATATTATAGTCGGTGTGAAACGTAACAACCTAGCGAACTCTGGTTTGGACTTTAAGCGGACTTTGCGGTGTGAAAGTGCCCTTACATTCCCGAATCAATTATAGATATTTTGGCGGGATTTTGTGGAAATGAGCATTTTGTGAAGCATGTCGGGGTTTTTTTATTGTGAATGCCTTGGTTGTGCTGGAACAACAGCTTACTCGCTTGTTAACATTACAGTGTATCCATTAATGGTTATTTACCCTCCAACACTCAGATGTAGAAAGATAAAAGTACACAACAGTTTATTTACAATTCAACAGGTGAATCCACAAAGCAGTGTTATCTAACACAGGAGTAAAAACCTGAATGGTCCAATCCACTGGCATTAATCAAACCATCACAAAAAAACATTTTTGTCTAAAAGAAAACAAATGCACAAGGCTAGGGAGTTTCTTAAAGAGACAGTAATGATTACTGAAATTCCATACAGTATATGAACAATAAATTGTATCTCAGATTAAAATAATAATAAGTATCACGTTTCAAGGAATGTTGGTTTCAGAGGGTCTTCAACAGATATGACTCAAAGATCAATATAACTCTATAGTAAATAAAAGGTGTTCATTACCTATTCAGTTCATGTGTTGGCATTACTGATGTAAATATTCACTAGACATCATCCTCCACTTTAACTGGGTGACTGCACTTGCCAGCACTACGTGGCATAAGGTCAATAAAGTACGCTGATATTCAGATTGGTCTATTGACATTTTGTTCACATAGTTCTGCCTTACTGTTGAAGCATACAATATAAGCTGGCTATCCTTACACAGAATATCATGGCATGTTATTATGGCATCTGGCAATGCACTCTCTAAAAAACACAAAATATTGTTCATTTTGTTACAGATGATGTACCGTCCTGTCTGTCACTGGGCAGGACCCTGTAAAGATTGTATTTTTCTGCTAGAAAGCTCCATATTTCCACATTACAAGCCACTGATGTTACATCAAGGTAACACACGTTAAAGGGGAAATCCGCAAAATCCTTGTTTTCGTTTTGGGGTTTTTTGGCAACATCTTTGGTGCTCAGCGCTCATTACTGTGGTGTTTCTGCACTGCACTTCCCAGAGATCACCTGTCAATCAAACAGTGTGTCCAGTTCTGTGACGTCTTTTTCCATGCATTTTCTGTTGATGAGTTTCTGTAGGTGGCGCTCTTTTCTTTGTCTGTTCAGCCATGGTGGCTATCACTGCTCATGCTCAACTACCCAGTTCTTCTTCTGTTCATTCTGAAAAAACTGGAAACATAAAACTCATCACTTCCAGTGTGCCAGATTTTTTGCAGAAAAGACCTACCAGACACCATAATGTAAAAGCTTGCATGAACTGGCTCTAGGTTAAATCACTATTGTGTTACATCAGTTGCCGATAGCAAAAGGTACATTTATTTATATGAAAATGTCATGGATTATTGCTTTAATTCTGTCTCCTCACCACCTAACTTTCCTGCGAATGTGAAAGCTCAGAAGAAAAAGGAAACCGAACAACCTCTGAAAAGGTCCAACAAAGTTGACCGATCTTTCTCTGGGTCTCATTAGACCTCTCAGGCTCTGTTCCTCTCTCACTCATGAGTGGCTGATGTGTGGTCAACCAATTAAGAAGATTCCCTTTAAACAGCAACCACAGGCCTCACAGTGCAGATGCTGCTGCTTCTAGCAGGATTTATTTCTGTTCTCTCACCCCTTTTCTACACAGCAGCTCTTGTTTTCATATTTGTTCTGTTAAGTGTTATCCCTTAACACACACACACACACACACACTTGAGCCATGGTATTTTCCTTAAAGGATTATTATTACTCATCTTCTTTGGCTTCCTCATTCTATTTTTGACCTTTTCTGACCTTAAATTGTTTTAATTCCTTCTCTACGGGTTAATTTGTTTGTTCTCTGTTTGTGTGTGTACTCATGTATACACGTGTGTGTGTACTGTACTTCATCTACTTGTTCCTCGAAAGGCTGGATTCTCCGCTACGGCATGTGAAGTTGTTTGTTCGAGCCTTGGCAGTTTGTTTTTCTGTCTGCAGTAATGTATGTCTGCAGTAAAATGAAACTTGTGATCTCTGAGGCTTCCTCTGTGTTTGATGGCACTGTGGAGAACTCACAAATATCCTGGAGCTGTGTGTGTTTGTGTGTGTCTCTGTGTGGGTTTTGACAGTGCATCAACGTTCACAAAGCTGTTCAGAATATTCTCAAACAAAAAACTGACTCATTGCAACAGTGGAGTATGTGCCAGTGGTATTCTGTCATTATTCGCCAGTCAGTCTGGGATTACAGTAGATCTACTTAAGTGATATACTGATATATTAATGACACATGCACACACACACACACACACACACACACACACACACACACACACATATAAGCAAGATACTGAAGCTGATTCATCAAACACTGCAAACAGCTTACACTGGTAACTCAATGTGTGCAACACTGACCCCCTTTGTTGGATATAGGTAGATACCCGCTGCATGCGCGTGCGCATACACACACACACACATTCAGAAGTAGTCCCTACTGTATTTTATCCTTGAAATACTGAAGCCTTAAAGGTAAGGCTGGTGTTTTTTAATGCATTTCTTACCGTCAACAAATCCTATGAAAATAACAAATCAGCAATGATTTTGTTTTGCCAACAAGTCTGGTCCATGTAGCCGGTGCCCAATGAAGCCATGTCCCAGTAGCCATAGAACTCCATTGTATTAAAAAAAACTATTAAAAACATGTCAGAGAGCCATGCCGTTGCCCTGGCAGCATATTTCATAATCACGATGCAGTCAAGTCGACTTTTTCCTCAAACAACTTAATAAACCGGCTGTAAACACGTTTTCCGTCTCAGGAAAGTAGTTCCGTAGCACCGAAAATAGTCCCCGTCGTAATGAAGAATTTGTTCCCATTTGAATTTGATTTGGTAATAACTACAACAGACTGACTTTTCATGGTAACAGTTAACGATTTTTAAAATTGAAACTGTCTTTGTGAGCTGTATTTAAAGGTTTTTAGCTTACAATTGGAGCCAATGGCTTGAAGGCTAAAAAGGGAACATGTGAAGTCGGAAAGTAATGGGCAGAGCCGGTCCTGACCTCC
Source organism: Centroberyx affinis (assembly GCF_046629955.1). Classification (NCBI taxonomy): domain Eukaryota; kingdom Metazoa; phylum Chordata; class Actinopteri; order Beryciformes; family Berycidae; genus Centroberyx; species Centroberyx affinis. The sequence goes on along the minus strand of NW_027281918.1, from coordinate 32,406 downwards.
CTGGGGCCCTAAGCAAAATTCTGCTAAGGGGCCCTCCTACCTGACCCGTGAGCAATGTAAACCATTTGCCATTGCCACACAGTCACACCTGACACCCCAGTGCTCCACTACAATCCAACAATTAAGCATAGCACCTGTAATAATATATATACAAACTGGCTCCCCCAGATTTCCTTTTATACATTTTCAAATATAAAATACTATTTATACTATGGCTTGGCTGAATACCTGATGGTTATTATTCACTGAGAAACGTGCATCCATATTGCCAAGTATGCCCAGCTAATCAACATTTTAAATTCAATATTTAATCAATAGTCAATGTCAATCCATTGCTTTCCATCCTGCATTAGTCCAGAGTTGTAACTAAACCTTGACTGAGAGACTGGATAATCATTGTCTTGAGTTTCATTTTGTGCACGCGCATATGAACACATGTTCACACGCGATGCGGTTATCTTTTCCAAGCTGCAGTCTATAAACACCGTTGCCCGTTGGCGTTTATCAAACGTAATAAATAGTTGTATTTCACTCTCACTTTTGTCAGGCATAAAGTCACAGAACACGGCCCTGGAAGTGGCTGACAAGCAAGCAAGACACAGACAGACCAAGTAATGGGAGTAGAGCAAATGCATTGTTGATTTTGTTATTTTCATAGGATTTGTTGACAGTAAGAAATGTATTTAAAAACACCAGTGTTATCCTTTAAGATAGAATAGCATGTACATAACTGCTTTGGATGTTTTATTGAGCAGTCAATGAATCTGGAGTCTGCATGGTCAGTCCACATCATTTGAATTGCAAATGTCATTTATCCCCTAAAAAGTACACAACCTCTACTGTTGCTAACTATGAATGTATGCAGCACTCAAAGCTGCTGTCTTTAGATAATGAGATTTCATACCATCTGTCATCTGAACACTTAAGACTGTGTGTTTCGTCTTTCTTATCTTGAGGCTTTCATTACCTCAGAAATGCCAATAATGTAATAAAACTCCATGTAACGAAGCCTATAATGTAACAAAAAGCCAATACTGTAATAAAATCTTAAAACATAATGATACATAAAAATGTGAATTGGTAATGGACCTTTTGTCTGAATAATAACGGCAACCAATGACACACACCCGAATAAATCTATTTTAATGTCTTTTCCCTAGAAGCAACAACCGTAATTTTCTACTGGATTAAATGTTTATATTTTGGGTAAATGACCTGATATTGACTCAATTATTCTAAAATGTTGTTACAAAAAAAATAAATAAAATAAAATGTCTCACTTATTGTCAACAAAACATAATCTATTTAATCCTGGGTGATGTCAGAAACTCATATTGGTTAATGATATCTATCTAAAATTAGAATCTAAGGGTATGGGAGACAGTATGGATTACTTACAGAAATTAATGCATGACTTTCTAAAAATTAACATAATTTTTGCTCTACGAATACTTTATAGCTTCAAGATTTTATCACATTTCAGCTTTTTATTACAGTATAGGCCGTTATATTTAGTTTTATTACATTATTGGCATTTGTTACGTTATATGCAGATACTACATTACAGGCACATTACACACCCTCCTCTAATTATAAAGGGGGATAAGGGATGTACATTGGAGGTCTGGGCCTCTGGGACAAACTCACATGAGGGATAGTGAGTCCAGGCAGCAACAGTAAGCATAGATCTAACCCAGTCATTACACAGCGAGGCCATTACACATTAACAGCCCTTTCATCAATAATGGATGAGAAGATCCGACATCTCGTCCAGCTGCCTTTGAGCTGCCTGTGTGTCCATTTGTCTGCTTTTTATGTATATTTATTTATGCACATACAGTATGTGTGTGTGTGTCTGTCATAATATGTATACATGTGAGTGTACGCGTGTGTAAATGTGTGCGTATCTATGTCTATGCATGCCTGTGTGTGGGTGTGTGTATGCGTGCATTCGATTTCTATCCACATAGTCTGGCATGCTGAAATAAAAGGCAGGTTTTCTCAGGGGAGCTGAGCCGCCGATACCAAACGCTACCTGGTGTTGGGCCGTGGCTTTGAGGTCGGCCATTGGAACGTGTTGAAAGAGACATGAAAGACTGACACACACACACGCACACAAATATTGTTTTCTCTTAGGTTTTCACTGCTGCAGCTAAAAAAATAAATAAATCTACTGTGGTGACGAATTGTGCAGGATTGTTGCACAAAGGAGAGGCCTCCACCAAAATAGGAAAAGGACTGCCTCGCTCTACTTTTTCGAAGGCGAACAAATACATAAACAAGTACAGATGAAGAAGAGATCCACTCTGCTACATTACACTCTGTAAGGTTAGCTAACTTTCAGTATCACAGTAGCCTGTTAGCCAAAATGTTTCCTTAGCATTCCCCAAACTTAAACCTGCAATAAGCGATATCAGACCTTATAACCAGTCCTGAAACTACCGTGTGCTATGTGGAGATTTCAATGAGACATAATGATATAAACCACAGCAGCCAGCAGCGTTGCTGTTTTCACCAAATTCTGGTTCTAAATGAAGCTCCTCCTGGTCCCTACTGTCGCTTTCCACGTTTTTTTTTAAGCTAGCTTGGCACCTCGTTCGCTGTTAAAAATCGTTCCTCACCCCCTCCCGTTCCTGAACATTTGCACATAATGGCAGAATCGATGAAGCAAGGGGGGTAAACTTAGTAAACTAGTAAACTTGCTACCTAGCTCTTCACTTGTTATTGTTTATGGCACACATAATTTCAGCGGGAGAAAGGCCTGTCAAAGTGAGACTGGTTACTGGCGAAACTTCTCCATAGGTACGTTTAGCTTTAGCTTTTATGCACGGTGCTTTTCAATGTTTCGGGGGGGGGGGGAGCACACCCGAAAAATACTGCCCTTCACCTGATGTTCTTAACTTATTTTTTTTTTGGCATTTTATGCTTTATTTGACAGATACAGTGAGAGAGAGACAGGAAGGTATGGGAGAGAGAGCAAGGGGAGGACATGTAGCACAGGACCACGGGCTGGATTTGAACCCGGGTCGCTGCGGGAAAGACTGAGCCTTATGGTATGCACTCTACTCGGTGAGCCACCGGGGCACCGCAAACTTATTAACATAATATAATTACTGTATAGCCTATGTGAGGTTTCTGCTATGACTACCGTATACCCACAATTAAAAGCCGGTACTCCACTAATTTAGCCTTGCAAGTCACTGAATTTTCTACAACACGGTCCTGCAAATATTTAACAATAGAAGCCTTGTGTTAACAAATGAAGGGATTCTGTCCACAGAAACGCTAGAGGGCTTTTAATTTGAAACGGAAACAGAAAGTGTTGAGTAAAAAAAAAAAAAATTATATTTTTTCGCGTCTGTGACATATTCTACAGATATAGACATTGAAACTGTATTGAAAGGTGTAATGTTGCTGGTATGATGTCAATATGACTATCAACAGATCATTTTCACTGTCTAGTTGCTGAGAACCGTGTGCGTCACGTGGAAAAAATAGGCGACACGCCGAATCTCTAGATGAGCCACAGCAGCAGCGCGCCTGAGCCATGCTGCTCACACAGGCTGTGTGGCTGCTCTGTTAACATGGGCACCGAAATGAAAAGCAACAGGTTCAGCGACGCACACGCGCTGCTCACCTCTTGGATTAAGTCAAGAAACAGCAACCCTGTATAATGTTAACCAAAATGTAAAATTATAATATATTACTAGATTTCAGCATTGAGGTGCTTACATTCATGATTTTGTATAGGCATACTCACCTAAAAACCTATTATTGGGAATCGCGATAAAGTTTCAGAGCGACAGACACACAGAGCGTCCCCGTAACCATAGCAACTCACTCTCACTCCTGCCTGGTGCGCAGGGCGTGAGAGGAGAGGGAGAGACGCAGAAGAGCCGCTGACCGAGATTACTGTGAGCATGGGAATAAATTACCATATAATACATTTGTGTATATTTCTCGCTATTCAAATGGTCTGAATAACTCACTGCTGCACGGTGCTGCTCTGTCTTGTCTGTCCTGCTGTCAGTGTCTCTTTTCGCACCGTGACGTTATCAGTTATGAATTTGTTTTTCACTGCGTGAGAAACGTGAGAGTGTGTGAAAAATGTCAATTGCATGAGTCTCACGGTCAATGCGTGAGAGTTGGCAGCCCTGTGAACTCGCTTGACATTATTATGTATGAAACTGCCAATCAGTTTTATTTACTTATTAAAGTGGATGCAGACAACTTTTCAACTTTCCCCCCGTTGTCCCCCCTAGCGTTTCCAAGTGGTATTGCTGTTTGTGCCGCTGTCGCAGACAGCCAGATCGCTTTCTGTTAGAGCCTAGCTCTGTGCAATAGAACAAACCATCTGTCTGCTTATCAACTCCTTGATCATAACACAATATAGTAACTTTCACCACTGCTCCTTTTAGAAAGGCCACTGCAAGAAAACGTGTTCTTTGTTTAGATTATCAAACAGACAATGGATCATTTGTTTGTTTCTGGCTGCTAGCGTTAGCAACATGGCTAACGTTGCTAACGCTAGCAGCCAGAAACAAACATAGTTAGATGTTTGATTCTTTTGTTCCAGAAACAAACATAGACGTTTGTTTCTGGCTGGTCCTGGCTTCCTTGTAGCTCCTGGTTCATTTTCTGGCTGCTAGCTGGCGGTAGCGTTAGCCATGTTGCTAACGCTACCGCCAGCAGCCTGGCTACTGTCCAAGAAACAACCGTAAAGAATCCCAATTTGAACTAGAAACCCTGATCTCAGTGCTATGATAAAGGCAGAGTAAAACATCCGGTAGTAGGCAGGTTATGTGTTTTTCCCGGTAGCTACCGATAGCTAACACTAAGCAATTTTTTTCAGACCACTAGAGGTTGACAGAAACTGCAACACATTTGTAAACACAGCAAAGCTACTGGGCGACAGAAGCCCTTAAGGACAAACCGTGCATAAAGGCTAATGGCTAAAATAAACGTACCTCCGGTTACCAGTCATGCTTTGCCAGATTTTTCTCCCACTTAATGTCCCACACTGACAAGTGAAGAGGTAGGTAGCAAGTTTACTACTTGAAAACGTTTACTCGCTCACTTCATCGATTCCGCCATTCAGGGAGGGAAGGAGTACAGCGCGGCTTTCAAACAGCGAAAAAAAGGAAAGGTTACGACTCTGTCCGAATCTGACAACAAGCTTTACAAAAGAGGTGAAAACAACACAGCTGGCCCGCGTGTGTGGCTATTTGTTATCATTACGTCTCACGGAAATCTCCACGTAGCACACGTTAGTTTCAGGATTGCAGGTTCTGAAATCGCTTATTAGGTTTAAAGTTCACCCAAAAATGAAAATTTTGTCATTATCTACTCACCCCCATCCCAGTAGCAACTCCCAGTAGCAGTCTTCTCCAAAACAGCTGAAGTTGTTGGGGACCTGTCTTCAGAGTTAAAAAAAAAATGATGCTACTCTGTTGTATGGACAACATGATCTCACACAAATAACGAAATAAACACAAACTCTGAAACACCAATTTACATGCTTTGGGCACGTATTATTATTTCTCCACCACGAACTGAATTACATTTCCTCTGCCACGAATTTAAATACGTTCCTCCACCACAAATTGAATTACATTCCAATGGTTGGTTAATGGTTACGGTTAAGTTTAGGCAATTAAAACAATTGGTTATAGTTAGGGAAAGGGCTTGGTCAAGGTTAAATAAGAAAGACGTTCGTTAAAAATGAAACTCTTTGTAAACACTGGGAATTGAACCCCAGTCACTGGCACTGAAGGCAAACGCATACAACCATCCACCACCCCGACCACAACACACTTTCCACCAAGCTACTTCAATGTGACACTGTCATGTCTCCTTCACATAACCGTTTTGTGCTGGGAATATGTAATTTTAACAATTTACGTTCCACCAACAAGTAATTTGCATTTGTAAATTAACAAGTCGCGTTCATTTCACATTTTTCTGTGAGATCAGGTTGTGTACGGACGAACAAACTTCACCTGGGATGGGGGTGAGTAGATAATAACTGAATTTTCATTTTTGGGTGAACTATTCCTTTAACAGGTAAGTTGACCAACACGACAATCTCCCAAAAACTTGGTATTCATTTATCTACATTAAATCTTTCCTAGAACACCGAAAATGAACTGCAGACCAGTTGGAAGCAAGACACTGAAAATGCTGCCTGTGTTACCTGTTTCCCCCTCCTTTTTTCATCAATTCTCTCTACATCTCATTTACTTCTTCCTCTCTTGCTCTCTTTCGCATACACACATACACATACACAGAGCAGTGCAGGTAGCTGTCCATCTGCAGTAACATCTGACATGTATTGCCAATTGGTCTCTGTCTTATCCTGCCAGTCATCCACAACAGCCTGAGGACATAAACACACACACACACACACACATAGTGACACACACATGCACACACAGAAGCAGCAGTAAGAACAGCTTGAGGTGGATATTTATTGTTTGATGCTGTTTTTCCTTGGTGTGACTGCGGTCAGCCAACAGTGCAAACACCATAACATTCCCACTGTGTTTCTATGGGTTTTTCACCCCATGGCACACTCCACCACCACTCCACTGCACCCTAGGGTGCAGGCACAATCTCAGCCCACACCAGGAGACCGTGCCCTGGAACAGACTCGGCACATGAGCCTCTTACCCTTTTCCATTTTCCACCATCCAGCATGATGTTAAAGTATTTCCTATTTCTTTACCTTCTTCATTAGCTGTGTTTCCATCCAACTGCCAAGGAAACTTTTAAAATGCAAATTAGGTGTGTTGAATTAAATAAATCTGCCTCCAGAATAAAAAAAAAACAACAACATGGAACAGGAAAATGGAGATTCATTCATGAATTGATTAGTACTGGGGAAGTTGTTATAGTTCTTTAGCGTCAGCTAATGGTGGCCATATTTCATGCTTTAATTCAACCACAAAAACAAAGAAATGCACTTGGTAATACTGTAATACTGTCTAATGGCCATTCAACCTGTTGGGAGCGACCTTATACAGGGACGAAAGAGCAGGTTTGACATTTTATGACAGGTGATTGTGGACAGATATTTTACAGACAGCATTTCAGAGTGTCGAAAACCACTTTTCAACTGTTTTGGAATTAAATTCAACCATTCATCAGGCCAAACCTACATCGTTATTTATTCGACAAATGCTTTTCAACTGACTCTTTCGACAAAAAACTTTTCCACTTCAAGTGAGCGTAAAGATTTCAGCCTCTCTAACGTTAGAGCTCCACTACCAGCGTTGCGTCGCGTTGCCATCAGCGTTGCGCCAACGTGACGTTCTCCCTGCTCCACAGAGCGCGTTGACTTTTGAATGGAGTCACCAGAAAACAATCAAATCAACTTTATTCCAATGCGGGAGAACGTGTGCGTCAGCCATCGAGAATTGAACCTCGGTGATTTTGTAGCTTGGATGCAGTCATCGGACGCAACGCGAGCAGTGGAGCATCTTTCATTGCTGGTAAAGGAATCATTCCTTCGATGGCTGACGGCTGATGGCTGTAGTGGAGCAGGGCCGTAATGCGACACATCATTATTCACATATAACTACTTGAATGGTAACCCAGCTATTTAACGGCATGCAGCAGGGTGTCCCCTCTCCCCACTGTTTTTGTGTCTGTTTTTGGAGTAAATCAGCTTGAGCCATTTAATCAATGAAATGGTTGAAAAGGTGTCAGCAGAATCTGGGTCATAATGATTTGCAGATCAAAGACAAAGACTAGAACAAAGACTTTCATCTGCTATGATTTGCCATAACACAGTGGAGGGAATATATCTTGTCATTCTCAGCACTTGTTTGAGTGTGTCGGCAGCGCTGTTACAGCAAATAAGTGAGTACCGAGTGTGTGAGTGTGTTTGAAGTAGAGCGTGTGTAGTCATTGTTTGTATTGTTGAGCGTGTACGTGCATTTGTGTGTGTGTGTGTGTGTGTGTGATAGTGACCTTGGGAGTACGTGCTGACTGGTCTCTCTGCAGGGATTAAAAGCCGGAGATGATTTCATTACAAGAAATAAGCAAAGATTCTCAGTGGGTGTGCATCTAGGTAGGTGTGTGTGTGTGTGTGTGTGTGTGCGCATGAATGAGTCACTTAGGCAGAGACCCAGAGTCTGCGTGCGACTGGAAACCTCGCGGTGTGTTCAGGTACGACTGAACTTGTGTGTATAGTATCGACATTGTGCGCACGTCTACCCGCAAATCCTCCCCATATAAAAGGGTTTTCTCTCCTGACAAATAAGCCTCCGCACCATTTCCCAGCAACACCTGCACCGATGTTTACAGGAAACTCATTCATATGCTGGGAGGGAGTTGGACATCCGTTTTTATTTTTTTCCCCCCCTATAAATTCTTCCGTCTGCCCCCTCCCCCTCCCCGGCTGAGTAATGACTGTGGCACCTGACGACTCCCTAACTTACTTACCTCCGGTCAGGGAATGATGGAGCGCACCGGACGACTATACGCACAAAAACAACCTTCACTATGCTGCAAACACAGCGATCTGCATCACTCATGCCTACGGACTTAAACATTCTTAACTTGAGCCACTCAGAGCGAAAAGGTTCGGCCGGAAACTAAGCGCTCGGAGAGTCTGCGGTGTTTAAAAATTAAACACGCTTTGTGAAATGAGGCAGCTAGAGCCATTTGTTATCGAGTCTCACTTCTCTCCCCCCCCCCCCCCCCCATCCCACCGATCTCAGTGCCAAATCTTTTTTGATTTGTCTGGAGAGAGGGGGAATAAATGGAAAAAGGAGGCAGCTGTTTCCATGGGCACTTGTGCCCACTGTGAAACGGTCATTTTTTAAAAAATGGATGAGTCTGAGGTGCCGCTGCCAGGGAGCCACCGCACTTTCTGAAGAGGCCTAAGGTGATGGGAAACAGATTCTGGCACTAATAAATGTCACCATACTTCTCTCCTTGTCTGTCTGTCTATCTGTCTGTCTCGCAGTGTGTCTGCTCTCTCCTTTCTGATTCCTTTGTAGCTGCTGCATTCTCAGCTCCCATAACTGAATGAAACTGAAAAGTTTGACAGTGATACCAGTATTTTTGGAATGAAGCTGCCGATAGCTGATATTTTGTGACAAAATTCTAGATTTTTTAAATCTGACCATTTTCATGCCAGAAAGTTTCTCAAAAATTCCAAGGATAAAGTGTTTCCAGTTGTTTGTATTTTTGTCAGGGTGGAAAAGCCTCTGAAACAGTATTTAGACCATCATGGGACACAAAAACTCCACTGAAACACAGGATAATAATAATAATAAACATATTGATACATACTTGTGTGGAATCTGATCAAAATGTCTTATTAGAATCAGTTCAGGTTAAGAGCTTCCCATAGACAACCAGTGTAGTATTGATCTTTTCTACCATAAATATGTAATCAAACAAACTGCATCATATCATATCAGAGGTGGACGACACTGATTGGCTGATATCTGATTTTCAATAAAAGGCCAATATTAGTCTGATATATCAGTCTAACCCTACTCATACCCAAACCTCCCACTGCAGAGTAACTATCACTAAGCTCTGAACTAAACTCTGGGTGCTAAAAAGAATAATAATTCAGAGAATCAAGAAACACAAACAGGCGAAGAAGAAGTACAGGCTGAAGTTAGGAAAACAAATCTTTTCTCATATCTAAACACAAATTCAACATACTTGCATTGGTGCGACTGTAAAAATGTACAATGCTGCCAAAGCCAGAACAAAATGTAAACATACTAGAATTAGTAGTTATATTAGAGATAAATTGTGTGTAATTATGAAGCCAAGTCCACTGCTTGTTCCTCTCCCAGTATTTTTACTGTCGTCCAGTTTGGTGGAGTTAGAAATGAAACTATTCTGTTCTGATAATATTATGATATCCGTCACATTATGATAAAGTGCATCTCTACCTCATGTTTTCTGCAGTTTTTTTCTATTTAGTAGTCAGGACCTCTCTTTATGGCCAGACTGTGGTCGCTCAGTCTGGATTTGGTCAGGACCTGTCTGGATCTCTGGCAGTGAAGAGATACTTTGCTGATTTGCATTGACGATGTACCCAGCATGCATTTAGATATTGAATAGATGATGAGACGACGGCCTGCACCAAGGTTTCAATAAAGCACCAAGATGAAAGTTGAGACGATATCTGTAGTCGCCCATAGCTGCTACCCGCTTTGTTTAGTGAAAGCAGAACCTAAATATCTTTCTGATATCACTTCAAAACAGCTTCCAAAACTGTTTTAATATAAATTTTTTTACTGTGCCATAATCTCATATTGTGAAAATGTTGTGCTCATTCAAGTTGAAGTTAAACTTGGCCGCCTCCTGCAGGTTGCTGCTGTGCAGGGCCAGATAGTAACTCAGCTTGTTTTATGTTTGGGATTCAACGCTCCATGTACAGTAGAGGCATCTTTTGCTCCTCTCAGCCTCTCTCTCTCTCTCTCTCTCTCTCTCTCTCTGCCGCATGTCATTACTATACCATCAGCACCCCATCAACAGAAAACTGTAATTTGCCCAACATTGCCACCCATCCAAGTTGTGCCCCAGTGAGTGTACAAACAATCAAGGGAAATGATTACCCAGCACAAATTGAACAAGAATGTTAACGCAAGTGCACAACACACACACACACATGAACACGAATACATATGAACACACATAAGCACACACACACACACACACACAGTTCTTTTTGGCTGACTGAGCTTTTAAGAGAGCAACATGGAATTAAGGCATTCTCAATTAAGCCCTATAGAATTGCTCCAGCTCCACCCACAGACCCAAATGAATGAACTCCATTAAAATTGCTCTTCCGTTAGCGCTGCTCGTCTCATTTGAACACGACTGGAAAACAAACAGCCGGCTCCACCCCCCCCTCGTCCTCGCTTCCTTTCTCCCCCCCCCCCCCCCCCCGCGTCACCCAGCGGCACACCCCACGCCCTCACTCACTCCTCCGCCATCGAAACAGGAGCGAGATTTAAAAGATCAGTGGGAATCCGCTGGCTTCCTGACGCCAGCCTCCCCGCCCCGAGGCTCTCTCTCTCTCTCTCTCTCTCTCTCTCTCTCTCTCTTCCTCTCTTCCTCTCTTCCTCTTGCCTGGAGCAGAGTCTGACGCTGTCCCCCGAGCGGTGAACTTTAAGGAAAAAATCCATCGCACGGCTTCGGCGGCACGTCCTCTCCTCATACAGTCAGCGTTTATTTCCTGGTAGACGACTCTGTTGGTCTCGCAGATAACTTGGGACAGGTTTGGGCTTTAAGAGAAACCCCTTTGGTCTGTTAGGCACTTGTTTGCTGCCTCGCCTAATTGTTGCACACTTAAATGTCAACTTACAGCGTTAATGGAATGTGTCTAAAGAGCCCAGGAGTAAGGATAAGTAAATGTAGGTATTTGGCTGAGTACAGCAAGGCCTCTGTTTAGCACACAATACAGCAATATTGTATTCCCAGTATGGGCAGAGTCTCCAGCATGGCAGCCTGCCTAGAGTTCTCCTGCGTCACAAACACACTTCATACTGTATGTAGCTTTCATTCATTTCTATGTGCCTCCACCAAGGTAGGCTACATGATATGTGGGACAGTATGTCATCTGTGTGTGTGTGTGTGTGTAGACACGTTCTCAATAACCTCCCAATACCTCAAGAACAATACATGATAGAAACTTCATCCTTACACCACAGGTCCCCCCTATAGAGCAGATGATCTCATTAGATTGTAGAGCACCTTGCTGCATAGATTTGCATATTAATGAGGAAAATCACTTAGGTTTCCTCTTATCATCAACATGCCTGGACATGCAGGACGCATCACGGGGTTCGCGTGTCGATATAAAAGGTAACTGGGGGGAAAAAAGTTTGGCCAAATGTAGACGACATGACGTCTCATTGAGATATTTCCAGCAGCTACAATGGAGTTTGACAGGAATCTAAAACATCAACAGTAAACGTCAGGTTCTGGTGTCAGTCCCTCAGAATCAAAGAGCGAGGGCTTCTTTCTAGAGCAAAGCACCAAGAGACGTTCAACAATCATACAGGGAGAAATCCATCGTAGAAGAGGAGAGAGACCAGTTTCTCCACTGACAGCAGCCTCAATAGACCAGAATGCAATGCAGCCACAAGACGTGCTGAGTTTGGAGAAAGTGGGTACAACAACAACAACAACAACAACAAAACACTTCATCACAAAATAACTCCTGGAATGTATTGAACATCACAGATTGAAGAGAACAAATGCAGAGTCAAGCACAGGGTCGAATGAGTTGAGCCACACAGCAGGTGACTCTGGGCCCCCTGGTGGGACAATCCAGGCATAGTCATGAAATACAGTGTTCATGTTGCCACTGGATATACAATATTTACAAAGTGTTACAGCCTGTAGGGAGTTCATGCACTCTCACCGCTGAGGACCATTGCTCTTTGAGGGGATTCCAGTTTGACTTGTAAACTGGCTGCCCATGGCCAATGCATCATATGTCAGCAGTGTGTGTGTGTGTGTGTGTGTGTGTGTGTGTGTGTGTGTGTGGAGAAGATGCCAGCCGGATAATCAGACTTTTCCCCATTTCCTGAATGGCTTATAAGCACATGATCACTCTCATTAAAAAAAGACCCTTTGCCACACATTCAATACACACACACACACACACAAATTCGCCAGGCTGCCCCCAGAAACCCGTCTTATGATCTCCGGCTCCTGTGGCAGTCGTCATGTCTTGTGACGATGTGGCTGGTGCGCTTACAGGGCCGTGACCAAGGCGGCACAGCTGGTGCCCGCGTGTGTGTGTGTGTGTGTGTGTGTGTGTGTGTGTGTGTGTGTGTGTGTGTGTGTGTAGCAGAGAGAGAGAGAGCGCGAGGGTGCGAGGTGAGGATAAGGTGAGGAAGTTCACGACGGCAGATGAAAGGCATTTACGTCTATCTCATGGCCTCACGCGCGCGCGCGCGCGCACACAGCCATGCGCACACACACACACGCGCGCACGCACTAAGCAGCACTTTTCAGACTCACCATCCTTCCCGGGGCTCCTCGGTATCCCCAGTAAGCGTCCTGAAGTGGCCGTGAGCGGTCAGTCACCTGCGGCTCTCCATCTCTCACCCTCCAGGCTGTGAGGGCGGAGGAGGGGGGAGGGGGGTGGAGAGGGCAGATCCAAATCCCTCCAAGTTCAAAGGCAAAGTTTTATTCAAGTCAAAGCTTTATCCTCCAAAAAGAACTTGACGGCCGCAAACAAATGTTCTGACGGACGCACAACTAGTCCCAGTCCGGTTCCTGTTGCTTCAGGCTGTCGCTGCCGGACTGGAGAGACCGGATAGAAATCCTATTGCTCGCAACAGCCCAACTTCCAAGACGCATTTATTATCCAGAAAAAAAACACACACATCCCCTCTTTAATCCTATCAAGAGAGAAAATGAACATCAGCGGATAAGGTGTCTGCGCAGGGTCGGTGCGTGTGCGGTGCTGCTATTGTGAAAAAAAAAAGAAAAAAGAAAAAGAAAGGAAAAAAATAAAAAATGAAAAGAGACGCGAGAAGCCCACTAGACATTCAACAGCCAGTCCTCAGCATCGGGACTGTGTTGCAATGCGGGTGCTGCCGCAGCAAAACTGGTTCATCTCCTCTCATCCCCACCGGTTCTCCCCCCTCTCGCCGCTGCTCCAGATGTGCTGAGCTGAGCCGAGCCGAGCCGGACCGAGCTGAACCGGGCTCCGGAGCACACCGGACGGACTGGGACGAGGGTGGGAGCGCGCACTGCTGGGAGAGAGGCGACGCAGGGAGCTGGGGTGGAAAGAGAGCGGGCTACCTGAGGGGGTGTTCAGATCTACTTATTTATTTATTTGTTTTGGTCCATTTAGATGCAGACACCAATGGGAAATCACGCACTCCCGTAGCTGGGAAACATCAGTGTATGATATCCATGCATGGGCGTCGTTTGGGTAAGGCGGGTTGTGGCATTTGCCTCACCTCAGTTGTAGTTTTTATCATTATAATGAAGAGCAAAGATCAAGCAAAATGTCAGAAATCTATTTGGAAGGCATGACTAAATAAAAGAAAAATCACATCAGGGGACCAGTGTTTCCTCTAAACTGATAGTCTGGTGAACATTAGGCAGAGGTGGAGTCACATGACTTGGGCTTGAGTCACAGTTTTGAGGCTTGACTTGACTTGGGTTCTGGTGACTTGGGACTTGACTCTGACTTGTACTGTGATGACTTGAATGACTTAGATTGAAAGTGATGAGATTTGTTCCAGCAGACTGAATTTAAATTCTGTTTTCTGAATTTGTATGGAATGACTGAATTTATTGAAGTTGAAACTGATTATAGAAATCAAACTCATGATGCTCTTACCAAGTTTTTATCCAATTAAAACCATATTGCATTGAAAAGTCCTAGATATTTAGTTTTCTTTAAAACATTAAATTGATACTGGACTCTTGATTTGTTCTGACTTGACTTGTTCTACATTTAGACTTGAGACTTGTGCCTCACACACAGTGAGCACATTGACTTTCACTTCACTTCCAGTATCCATTGAACTCTATTTAGACTTTATAATTATCAACTGAGCTGCACACAACTGTCTGTAGCCTGTTATTTAATATTCTCTCTCTCTCTCTCTCTCTCTCTCTCTCTCTCTCTCTCTCTCTCTCTCTCAATTCAATTCAATTCAATTCAATTCAATGTGCTTTATTGGCATGAAAGTTCACAGACAATATTGCCAAAGCATCAAGATGAATATCAGTCTAGGTGTGTGTGTGTGTGTGTGTGAGAGAGAGAGAGAGTCAGTGCCTGGACAGAGGAACTGGGTTGCTGTGTGTTCAGCTCCTGAACCCAGAGCCTCCATCACAGAGTGAGGATCAGTAAACTATGTGAAGGAATTAATGTTTGTTGGTAACAAGGGTTACACACATTTTATATGCAGTACACAATAACATTCAAAGAGAAAAATATCAAATATGTGGGGTTTCAAGATATTGAGAGATTAAGATTATGTTAATAAAAAAGAAAAGAAAAAAGACATAAATAAATGATTAAATAAATAAATAGAATAAAATAAAAGTGTATTGGTCACTCACTGTTCCTCAGGTTGTGGCAATTTCTACAATTTCTATTCTTTGACTGATCTCTCTCTCTCTCTCTCTGTCTCTCTCTCTCTCTCTCTCTCTCTCTCGCAGTACTTATCCATCTATCTCTACCTCTATCCTCACCATAGGGTCTTTCTTCTCTCTGCTCTCTGTGTCAGGAACATAAAAGAATGGGAAAGAAAAACACCAAAGAATATGACAATGGCATGACAATCTTCTGGCAACTTTCTTAGCATGTTTTGTTATCAAGACTGTTACAACTTAGTCCATCTGAACAGCAGGGGAATAATGCACAAACATATCAAGAGACATTTAGATGATTCAAGTTGAAAATGCCATCAGATATGTATTGTAGTGTTGAGGGCTGTCCTGCATTTCGAACGTCTCTGTAGCGTCCTAATTGAATCCTGACAGGCTGAAACTACAGGAATGGTCAGCTATGGGACGTCCCAGCAGGTAGAAACGTGTGTGATGTGTGTTGCTGTGTAGTCTTACCCCTTGCAGGTCCTGGTGCTCTGCATCTTGAAGGCCAGGTGAGCCTCCACTGGGCAGGTGTAATTCTCACCCATCTTTGCCACGATTCCCTGCTGCATTGGAGCTAGAGATCTGATCTGCTCCAACACGCTGGGGAGGAAGTCGTGAGCGTCCTGAACACACACACACACACAAACAAACAGAGAATTCAACACACAGAGGAGAAACTAGCAGCAGGTGGTGAAATAAAAAAATGGAGTAAAGATCTGCGTGCTGCTGCGCTCTCTGTTGAAGATACAAAGCTTACTCACTTCTTGCCTGTTGCCTTCAAACTGGATGGCGTGAGCGGAGACCGTCCTCTTGAAGGAGCGGAGGACTGTCCGTTTGTGGAGCTTGCTGTCGGAGTGACGGGACAATCCACGTCCACAAACCCTCTGGAGAGAGAGAGCAAAGAAACAGAGGAGAAGAGAGAATGGAAGAGAAGAGAAACTAGTTTTAGTGTTCTGTTATTTCTTCTTGAGCTGCAAGTCTGTGGAGGAGCTTCAGAGTGACTGTGTGTGTCAGTGCAGTGTAGGGAAGCTACATGTGTGTGTGTGTGTGTGTGTGTGTGTGGAAGGGTGGATAGCATGTACCTGATGACTTTAGCCTCAGGGGCTGAACGCCACACCTTGAGTTGGTGGTTGATCTCCTGACCGAATGCTTTCAGGCTCAGGAGGCTCTGCAGGCTG
This sequence comes from Centroberyx affinis, assembly GCF_046629955.1. NCBI lineage: Eukaryota > Metazoa > Chordata > Actinopteri > Beryciformes > Berycidae > Centroberyx > Centroberyx affinis. The sequence continues at coordinate 16,123 of NW_027281918.1, read as the reverse complement.
GAGTTCATATAACAAGTCTGTGCCAGGTTGGGGAACCTTAGACACAAACACAACAAGTCAGACTGAAGACATGGGGGTGGCCGGTTTGAGTCCATGGGTCTGGACCGCTGGAGGAGGAATCCAAGCCTGGACAGGCGCGGGACGTCCTGCCTCAGGAATGATTTCCACTAAGGTGACAGCCTTCTTGTGAGGCTGCTTCTTCTTAGTGGCTTGCTCCACTTTGGTGCGAGTGGATTCAACCACCTCACCCCTCTGTGTCGGGGGGGCGAGCCGCTCCTGTTTGGCCTCAGCAGCAGCTGGAGCCTTCACACCTGCGTTCTTACACTTCTTTTTCTGTAGGGAGGAAAGAGATACACACATGCTTAAATACAGCAGAGGCTGCAGCAACAGACTAATAAACCATAAAAAATACGTTTTTGTACAGCTCTCTCATTCACAACATACAAGTTCAAATGTAAAACATAAAATCTGGTTCATGTCTACCAGCGGCACTTTGTGTGAAACGTACCTTGCAGCGACTGGAAAACAACCTCCGCCACCAAGAAGGCTTCTTGGCCTGCTGCTGGTTTCCAGGCTCTGGTGCTGAGACTGGAGTGGTGGAGGTTGCTGGAGGGTCGGGGAGCCTCTTCTCCTCTCTGGGCTCCTTCAAGTTCACACTGCTGATAAAGAGAAACACAGTTGGTTGTCTGTAGGCACTTTGGATGAAATTATCCACCAGACTGAATAAACCAGCTAATGAAAGGAGCACAGAAAGTAAAGGAATACAGTAATGAAGCATTTCCTCACCTCTCCTGATGACTGGAGAGCAGTCTGCCGTCATCGTCCCTGACAAAATTTTTGTCAGGGCTTTTTGGTTTGTGCTGATTGAATATAGAAAAATACACATGGTTAAATATGACAGAGACATAAGTAATATAACTAATATAAGTTGGCATAACTTGGACTTACAAGATAGTATCTGCAAAACACTTGTAGATGCAAGCATGTGTAATGCCAACATTATCAATTCACAAGGTCACATTTAAAGCATAAAAACTACTGAAAAAGTGTGAAACTTACCTTTCGGCGACGCCAAGGACAGCACAACATCCTTGCAGTAGTTTTGGCAAAAATGCCAAAACTAATTCATGATGAACATACTCCTGTAAACGAGCGTATACTTTGCACGGTATCAATCTTCATCTGACTCCAGTCAGCAGCAGCCAAGGTTCAGAACATGGCAGCTCTAGAATGCTGCCCATTCTGAAGTCATAAAGTCACTGCTGCACCATTCAAATGGAGAAGTTTGAATGTAAAAAATATAAACTACAATAGGCCTATATAAATATAAATAATGTAAAATATAAATAAATAAAGTCATTGCTTTGTTCCACTAAACAACTGAATTTAAATTCTGTTTTCTGAATTTGTACGGAATGACTGAATTTATTGAAGTTGAAACTGATTATAGAAATCAAACTCATGATGCTCTTACCCAGTTTTTATCCTATTAAAACCATATTGCATTGAAAAGTCCTAGATATTTAGTTTTCTTTAAGATATTAAATTGATACTGGACTCTTGATTTGTTCTGACTTGACTTGCTGTTCTACATTAGACTTGGGACTTGACTTGAGATTTGTATCTCAAGACTTGAGATTGACTTGGTCACACCTCTGCCAATAGTTTATCACGTTGACTAAATAAATAATAATATCTAGTCAGTCATCAGCCATCACTCCACTTTTTTACCATAGTTTTTGTGGTAAGTTACAGGTTAGGGACTTTGCCATAACTCTGGCTTTAGTTGGCTGACACTGCTGGGAGTTGGTGCAGGGAGATGGATGGAAGAGAGAGTGCTGTTGTACCTGCTGGCTTTTATATTCAGTTTGAATGCAGACACCAATAGGTAGTTCTGTCTTAGACAAATTTACGGTGCGTGAAGTTGCTCAGTGTAGTAAGGCTATGCTGTTTTCTCCTTGTCTCCCTCCTGTTAATGTACACACAGAAAAAAGAGGGTTCTTCAAGGGTTCTTTGGTTAGAGTAGTGGTTCTGCTTAGCACCGTAATGACTCAAACAACCCTCTGATCTGTTGACATGATGATAAAACTGGCAAATCAGAAGAAAGACCCAGTATGGTCCTTAAAAAGGTCTTTTAATACTGCTGAATGAGGCATTTTATATGTTCTTAAATGGTTCTTTATAGCACCATAAAGGGTCTATGTAGAACTATTTGAGCATGGTGCTGTAGAGAACCTTTCTAAAAGGGTTTTTATAGCACCAAATGAGTTCTGCTGTGGTTCAAGGATAAAGAACCATTCTCTGGTGCTATATAGAACCATTTTCATCGTCTCCAATGCCTCTTCCTTTGCTGAACATCACTCTGTGGTCTGAGGCATTTCTATATAAGGGACCATGAAACTGGGCGAGGTTATCTTTAAATCAGCACACTAAAGTGCTTATCCAGTGTGATTCAGCCCGACACTCGGCTTCTCGCTGATAGCCTGTTCAAAAGCGACACCTCAGCAGAGCTTTTGGACACTGCAGTGTGGAGATGGATGTGACGGTGGCCTAAAGGGGACATATTAACCAAATTATTCCGAGCCGCTGGCCGGCCGCTGCTCATTTCGGGCCAGCGCGCTTCTCCTTTTTCTCCCATACAGAGAAAGTCAATCAAAATGTAAGGGACTGACTGCTTAGTTTTCTGTTTTGTGTTCCGCTCGGCCAAAGAATATATTGAGTTTGAGATGGCAGGATAAAAGAAGTCTTCTTAGAGTCAGAATTGCTTCTAACATGTTTATCCTCTTCAGTGAAGACAAAGAGAAAACCTTTGACTGAAGAAGAAAATATCCAGTGAAATGTGGTCTTAATTTGGAGAAACACCAGCACTAACAATACACTTGAGTGAGATAGAGGCGACCCATCATCTCCACCATGGTCTCATTTGTTTACAGTCATTATTCCAAGGTATCGCAAATGACAATGAGCTATTGATGTTTAAAGATGCTACATGTAGGGGCTTTAAGAGCAAGTGAATTAAGCATGGACGTCATTAGCGTGGAGGATTGAGTGAGTGACTTTTCATTCTCCAGTCAGCTGTTCTAACCTCATGGCAGGGGTGCGTTTCATTTACGCTGCTGAATTTCCAGCACGCGATCCTGCGAGACGCTAATTGTTCCGGGGGCCTCCTTTACATTGCGATACCAGACTCAAAGGCTGCTCTTTATCTATAGCCGTTGTTCAGAGGCAGAGCCGGGAGAATAAAGAAGTCAATAATGTAATTTGCAGAGCCGCTGTATTGCCCCCTCGCAATCTTACTCAATTAGCACACGGATCAGCGAGCCCCGCTGCTGGGATGCCGAGGCAGATTCATCCCCGCGCTTTAAAAGTCTGAGAAAAGTGGTGCTGCAAAATTTATCGGGTCACGGTCTATACTGGAACCTGGAATCCATGTGCGTTAATTAGAGCCAGAGTAGCCTAGACTGGGGCTCGGCAGGTTAAAAGGTTATAAAAATCAACATGGAAGTTCCTTGTCTGCTGCTCCTAAATCTCTCTCACCTGTGTCTGCTGAGCCTCTTCCTCTGCCACTCCTCACCACACTTCAACTGTGACCTGTTAAGTCCGTCTTCCTCTAATTGCTCATTGCACATTGTATTTTTCTAAGCTTATTTCCATGTAGTTCAGAGCTTTGATACATTTGCCACAGGAGGATTAACAGAGAGACAGCAGGATTTTAGGTGTGATGATTGTGGCCTGTGGAAATAGTTGTAATGCTAGAGAGAATGCACATCCATCCACTGTGTTTCAGTGACTGTTCGGTCCGTCTTTCCCTACCTATCATGACACCAAAATCAACTCTTGGCCTGTTAAGCTTAGACTCTTCCCTGTATCCACACAACCTTGCATTGATAAACACAGCAACCTTTAATTTGTCCACAAAGTTGGAACATATTTTAGCTACTTCCTACTCTTCTCTGGCGGAGGGAGATAGGGCGTAATTTGGCCCGTCTGCACGCTTCGATAAGCACAGTGGAAGTGACAGAGCCCCCTTTACAATAATAGAGTGCAACACTTTTGGCTTTGGAATTTAATGTTGGGGAAAGTATTCTGTTGAGCAGTCGTCGAATCGTAAGCGGTCTGCCGGGGGATTACGGTGCTGGAAATGAATATCTGTCTTTGGAAAGGTCGGCGGCTCGCTCAGACTGATGCCGCGTGCGAAGCGCCTTTAGCACGTAATGAACAGCGCCGAGGCCTGTGAAGGAGAACCGGCCACTCCGGAGCGTATTCCTCTAATGCAAGAAGCCATTTAATGTAATCAAACAAAATTTGTGCTTTAACCGATAACGTTAAACACAATTAAGCTGCGGGTGTTTTGTTCATTTGTTGGTTTGGGAGTCGGTTACGGCGTCTGGATTTTGCTGAATCGGCCTTAACGAGCTGTGGGTCTTAATGGAGTCAATAATGCGAGGCTTCCTACAATTACAGCTGATTGTTTGTTAATATGTTTTGTTCCTCTTACTTTGCAGCACTGTGTAACTTTGCTTAAAGAAGACAAATATAGCTATTATTATTATTATTATTTATCATTATTAACAAGAATGAAGTAAAATCTTAGTAAAGTTTATCCATTCATACAATATTTACAGATCCACTGGAACAGGACAAAATGAAGAAACTAAGCAGTCACATAGAAAACAATTTCAGGAGGTTTTCTCAGTATTCTGGCATCTTCTTGTTCATCTTCACCTTCGTCTACAGGCTATTACTCCTAGTCTGGAAATTCTGACATAAATACACAAAATTTGCTGCAATATCAACCATCTGACTCTCCTCTCCACAAAATTTCTTATAGGAAGATCCATCTCTCTCTCTCTCTATCTCCCCCCCCCCCCCTCTCTCTCAGCAGATGTCAGCGGGGTCGGTGTTGGCGGGACGACGGGGGAGAGGAGCGTCCTCTCCGTTCGGCCAGGCCGCCTCTGGCCTTTCCCACCTCTGCGGGTCGAGTTGGGCGATAACGACCGTGTCGGTAACAGTGGCGGTGGGAGTAATGATGGTCTGACATCACATTACCATATCTGGCCCCCGCTGTCACATACGAGGCTGTAGCGGCCTTCCAGGCCCCAATAAACCCTGCTGGAAATGATAAATGATGCCACATCCAGAAGAGAGAGGAGATCATGTCCAATAACCTCATGTTCTTGTTGTAAACATCCTTCTTCCTTCTGGCTGTGGGGAACACTGGTGTGACAAGTGACAATTGTTGTGATAGCAGTGTGGATCACAGCCAGGATGTACAGTACAGTACAGTACAGTACAGTACAGTACAGTACAGTACAGTACAGTAGAGGGATCTCAAGCCTTCCTGGTCACATTTGTCCATTCATGAGAACAGTAACAGCCACCTGAAGTCCTCCAGCGAGGCAGTTAAACTGCCATCATGCTATAATTTGCTGGCTACTGGTGCTCTCTTTATAGTTTAACATGCCAGTAATTACATATTAGCCCCTGAGGATGGCAACTCCCACTCTATAGACTTAGAGGATTGTACAGGAGAGTAAGAAAGGAATATATTATGACCACAAATCACAGTGGTGCAGGCTGATATGTGTTCTTTAATGTCTTAGTCCTCTCCAATGAAAGGCTTTTTAGCTTTCAGACCCACATGAAAACCTGGACTTGGGTTTGTTCATGATCACAAAGAACATTTTTGATCATAATATTTCATTTTCTGGTTTCCAACACAATTTCTGGCCTCCAAGAGCCCCTGTAGCATGCCAATCTATGCTGAGAGTTGATATTATTTTTTCAATACTCCCCATCTCTCTCTCTGGTGAGTTACATGCTTCCTCTGTTGGTTCTAGCACCACAAGGACTGAAGAGGATGCTTTTGCTCCAAAGTGAAGCCAATGAGTGATGTAGTGGTAAAGCATGGCCTCCAGTTGGTGATCATCACAAGGCAAACAACCACCAATATACACAAAAATCAAATGTACTTGTCAAATGTATGAATTTATACCTCTCTACCCCTCAAAAGTCTGTATTTTCATATAATTTACATCAGTTTGATACTACTCACTATGATGTGTACACTAAATTTGCCTCATAAAGATCCATATCAGCCTGAAAAGGTGTGTAAACTGAGTGGAGGTGGGTTCACCTTCCACTGCATCCCCACTTTGAAGGCACCACACACATAAATATATGGATTTTGGGGCCTTTTCGTGCCTCGCTCTGTCCCACCTATGTGAGCAGTATCGGACGGTGGTTCTGCTTTCTGCACAGAGCGAGAGGAGAGCGGCTGAAATCGAGCGACCGACAGAAAGATTTCTCGCTCCCCGTTCCCTCCTCAGCCGATGACCTATGTGAGGCTGTGGAGCAGCAGAGAGTAGATGTGTGCAGAGAGCTCCTGAGGCTACTTCTGCCTCAAATAGTGCAAATCCCAGCAGACGTATAGGGCACAATTCACCGCGCTGTGGCATGACATCAGCGGGGAGGAACTACTTTTGTCCATAAGTTCATCGTTTGTCGTGCGATGATGGATGAAACGAATATAGAAGGATACGTAAAAGCGGCGTGAAAAAGAGGTTTACATTCATTTCACAGGACCTAGAGGATGATGGGCGGCGGATAATACTAAACCTAGAATTCATTGCTTTCAACTTTAATTATCTCCATCAATTTTCCTATCAAGGAATGATATCCGGCACAGTTTATATAAAAAGTGAATGAAAGTTTGCAAGTCGACGTGAAGAATTTTGTCCCAAAGTGAGATATTCTCTATTTTAATGAAGGCACCACTCACACACAGTGATTAATACCACAAAATTCAAACACATTCTAATGTTTTTTAGTAAACAGTCGGTAATTGAAGTTCTTAGGTGATAAAAAAGAACACTTCTGCAGACTGGATCATCTATATTTTAGAGATACTCGATGATTAACCTCAGATAATGATTTTTGTCTTTTTGCATAATGGGTTTTTGGAGGTGAACTTCGAGTTTAGAAGTAGAGATACAGTTCAGAGGGAGCTGCAGAGGAGAAAGTTAACAAAGAACACTGGATTCACTGAATTGAAAACGCTTCCACAGGCACCGACCTCTGGTTAGAAATGCATAAATGCATGTGAAGAAGTTCAAAGTGAATCCATTTGTACCAAGAATTAGAATAAATCTCATCAAAACTGCAAAAAAAAAACAGTCTTCATAGTGCGATGTGGGTGATGGAGTGCATTTGTCATTAACATCCTCCTTTATCTGGGAATGATGATTAATGTTCTGCATAAAGTTATGAAAGGCACCAAAGGCATTGCTGCTAACTGAAAAAAACAGTGAGTTCCTTTTGGACTGGAAAAACCCTATGAATGCATCGATTTCATGTTTGAGCTCGCTTTTATCACAAGAGATGACCAGCGATGTCCGTCAGCTGGAAAAACCTCATCCTCGAAGCAAAAAAAAAGAGGCGGAGAAAATTGCCTCATGTGAAGTATCATTTGTCTTTGATGGTCTGGATGAAGGAAAACCTGCAGTGGAACCTGTGGGAGGCTGGCTGATGTAACCGGGGAATCATCAGGGAGCATGTGGCGCATAAATCTCATCGAGGGAAATCTGAGAGGAGCATCTAGACCCGCGGTGGACGATTACTTGTGACCGGAAGTTCCAAGGTTCGATTCCCCGTTACCCCGAAACGTCCTTGAGTTGGATGCTGAAGCCTGAGCTTTTCCCTCTGAGTCAAGAGAGCAGCACAAGTGACAGCTAGACAACGTTCACTGATATAAAACTGTCTATAAAAAACTATAAAGCTGTCTTATCAGCCTGAATCACAAAGTGGGGCTGCAGGAGAGAAGAGCGTCCCATCCACACTAACTGAAATGGCCCAAATTAATATTATAATTAGCCTATTTCTTGGCTGTCAGGTGTGGTCACTGGTGGGAAATCTCCTCCACACACAGAAAGTGACGGATCAAAACTTAAGAGTGAAATTCAAACTGTCTCCGAAACAGCAGAGTGAGCGCTCCGTCCAGAGAGAGCTGGACTGAAGTAGAAGTAGAAGACATTTAGTTTACTGACTTCAAACTTCCAAAAATTCAAGCAGTTTCCTCCCATTGCTACTTAGGGCTGCGAAAGCATGAAGTTGCCTACTGCAGATAATGACTTTTCACCTTTTTAGCTCATTCTAACTATCATACCATACACCTGTAACACAATTTATGCCAAAAAATGGACAGAAACTGTATTTTATTGTATTTTTATATCAAAATCTATCTACTACTAACTGGAAAATGAGAAATCTTTAGTGGTGACTTAACCAGGAGGCGACCAATTCCAACCAATAAAACCGTCACAAATTTTTTAACAGTCCCGCCCCTTCACCTCTCCCAAGTTAAACTGTTTCTCTCTCTAACTGATCTCCCATTGGTTCACACTTTTGAATGATCGCTCCTCATGTTATGTCCCGCCCCAACATCCTGTTTCAACAGGAAATACATCACATTAAGGAAGCAAGACGCTCTCAAAATGCAGTTTCATTGTGACTTTAAGGTGGAGAGGACGATCTCCAGCAGTGGCAGCAGTGCAGTCTGGAGTTCATACTGTATATTACAAGTCAGAAGCTGGAGTAGTTTGAAAGACATATCTTGACATTTTGAATTTTAATCACTTTTATTACAAAGAGCTTCTGTCCTTCAGCTGCCCTAAACATTTTACTGCCGTTGCTAGTCATGAAACTTTTACTCTCCAAAGTCATCTCAGTAGAAACTTTGTGTCAACGTTGCAACTGTCTGATAAAGAGGAATAAGCTTCTAAAATTCAAAATGTCACAGCGTCCCTCAGGCCTTTAAAGACATGCCAGAGCTGAGGGGAGCAGGTGATGGAAGTGACCTCATCAGGCGATTTCAGACGTTAACTTTCGCCCTCTGTAACGCAAAGTGTTTCATCCTATGTAGAGTTTATAATGTCTGGCAATGTATAAAGCATGGAGTTCTTTACTTTTATCCTTAACCTCACAGGGCGTCTTGCTGCCTCAGGCTCAGGCTAAACACCAAAGCTCATTTTCCAAGTAAATTCAGGTTAAAACTCGTTTGATGTGATAAAATGAGTTTGTGAGCATCTTTTCCTGGATCCAGCTCTACCTGTGTGTGTGTGTGTGTGTGTGTGTGTGTGTGTGCCAGAGGAGCCTCTAGCCTTGAGGTGAGATAACCGGACCGGCCCGAACAATCTGGATAGAGGGAGTGATTCCTCTTTCTCCCAAAGTGCCCACAAGCAAGGTTTTCCCCCCTGTGAATGTGAAGCTGGGCAATAATGAGAAGAGAGCATGAGTCCTCATTCAGCACTTCCCTGGTGAAAACACTCTGCTAGATTTGAGACACTGATAATTACTGAAGATGGAAAAGGGTTCTGCTTTGTTCTGCAATTTTTCGGTGCTATAGAAGCATTTTAGTTGAGAGTGTCTGGCCGGTTAAACACTGCTGACCTTCATTTAAACTCTGTGATCTAAGTTGTCAGTTCAGCTGTTCACAGCAGAGGGCAGCAGTGATACAATGTTGATGAGCCTGCTCTCTCTCTCTCTCTCTCTCTCTCTCTCTCTCTCTCTCTCTCTCTCTCTCCATCATTTAGTGTAATGTTGGGATTAGGATGGTTTAGTAGTTCCCCAGCCAACTGCCTTTAATTTACCAATTTCTAACATCTCCTTTAATCTACAGCAAGCATGTATTCCTATCAATAACCAGGTAGATAAAATATATTCCTATCAATAACCAGGTAGATAAAATATATTCCTATCAATAACCAGGTAGTTTAAATATATTCCTATCAATAACCAGGTAGATAAAATATATTCCTATCAATAACCAGGTAGTTAACATATATTCCTATCAATAACCAGGTAGTTTAAATATATTCCTATCAATAACCAGGTAGTTATCATGTATTCCAAATCAATAAGATAGTCAAAATATATTCATATAAATATTGGGGGAGTCAAAGTATATTGCAAAAAAATGTATGGGCTGAGAAAATTGGTAGGTGTGTGTGTGTGTGTGTGTGTGTGTGAGAGATGGAGACCTCCTTTTGGTGACCTAAACAGCTGTTGGCACAGTATAGGCCTACTGTCATTGCATAACAAATGTGTGTGTGTGTGTGTGTGTATCTACTAATATTCACAATTGTTCTCAGTCTCTGTTAGACAGCGTTGGGTTTTGTTTACTTGGCCAGACGCTTTGGTGAAAAATGAAAAACTGACAACAAAGAGATTTACAGGCACTGAAATTTATTCTTTATGACTCTCTCTCTCTCTCTCTCTCTCACACACACACACACACACTGTCTATCCCTCTTGTTTCTCTTAGCGGTGTGAAGGATAAATAAGCTGGGTCACACCAACACAGCAAACACATCCACCTTCTCTTCTCCTCCCCTTTTTCTCCCCTCTCATCCCATCGCTTCACTCTGTCTCTTACCTGACAGTTTTCCTTCTTCTCTTCCTCTGATGCCCCCCCTCTCCTCTGACCCTCCTTACCCAGTGTTATTATTTTTATATTTAAAGAGAGGCACCTTTAGCCTCCGTTCATGATGTGTGGCTCCGATTAAAAGGAAATTATATTGGAAGTAATGCAATTTGAACAAATGTTTGACATCAGCAGCTGATTACACAAAGAAGCAGCGATGAAATGTCAAACAGATCTTATCAACAGACTTGCTGTCTCTTGGCTTATTGGGTCTTTTTTCCTCATTTCTGGCACGCTGAAAAATAATATCATAATTTTGTATACACATGTTGTATACACGCACAGAAAAAAGAGAAGAGAGAGAGAAGAGAAAATTGTTTTGGGCTGAGTTCTTGTCAGCGTCATTCTTCTTCTTCTTGCCAGTAGTCTGTTGGTTTTTTTTTCAAAATAAAAGTCATTATGAGGAATTATTGAAGTCACTTTCCTTATAAAATACAGACACTGGCTTTCCCAAGATAAAGGTTTTAAAAGCACAGAGAGGTTGGATGTGAGTGGAAAAACAGCCTCATCAGACACATGAAGATGCTCTGTCCCACACACACACACACACACACACAGAGACACACACACACACACACACACACACACACACTGTGCAGGTGCAGGGCTCAGGCTGGTACATGTCTCATGGCTCTTCTCCTGGCTGCCAGAGACCATAGCTCAGCATGCTTAACCTTTGACCTCCACCATCCGGCTCTGTCATGATGGCTTTCCAACATGGCTTCGACACACACACACACACACACACACACACACACACACACGCTGCTCTGCGCCCTGGGAAGGTCAACAGGTGCTGGCAGATGTACTGACAGCCAGCTGGTTTTTAGTAGGTAGCTTTACTGTAATGAAGAGTTTGTGACCAGCAGAGGGAGATAGCAGGTTTACACTCAGTGTGTGTGTGTGTGTGTGTGTGTGTGTATTGGAAACAATTCTCCCTGCCCTTTGGCAATGTGTGTGTTCCTGATTCAGAAGTTGGTGCATGTGCACATCTGAGAATTTATGTTTATGTTTCAGTCTGTCTGCCCTGTGTGTGTGTGTGTGTGTGCGTGTGTGTGTGTTCCTTACATGGGGGGGGGGGGGGGGGGGGGGGGGGGGGGGTATGCAGGACATTCTGAACACATGTGGTGAGTGTCTGAGGAGGAGAAGCAAGGAGAGGAAAAGGAGGAAAGGAGGAAAAGTAAGGAGGAGAGGAGAAAAGAGGAGATGAATGGAAAGGAGAGAAAGGAAAGGAAACGAGAGAAGAAAAGAGGGGAGACGAGGAGAAGAGAAAGGAAAAGAGAGGAGTAGAAAGGAGAGGAGAGGAGGAGGAGACAAGAGGAAAGGAGAGGAGAATAAAGGAGAGGAGAGAAGAGGGAAAAGGAGAGGAGAATAAAGGAGAGGAAAAGGAGAAAACAAAAAAGAGGAGGGGAGTAGAAAAGAGGAAAATGGCTGGATAAAGATTGCGGAAGGAGAGACAGAAAATAAAGAGTGAGCAATAGAGATAGAAAGAAAAAGAGAGAAGCTACTACGTCTCATATCCCCCCCATTCCTCCGTTCCAGCTGGACAGAACAAGAGAGAGAAAGAATAGGGAAAGAGGAAAAGAGAAGGAAAAAAAGGACAAATCAGAGAGAAGAAATCCAGAAGAAGGGAATGGATGGACAGCGTGAAGAGGCGGAGAGAGAGAGAGAGAGCGACAGAGAAACAGAAAACAGATTAAGCCCGGTCAATCCGGCTCGTCAAAAATCCATATGTGCCGACCCGAGAAGAAAGAGAAGGAGCGAGGGAGAGGAAAGGAGAGCGGGAGGGAAAGAAAGAGCGGAGTCCCGTGACGGGGGGAAATGGAGGGATGAGAGGCTCCGATGAGAAATGGAGATACGATGGCAGAGAGGAAGGATGGTGGGGGATTATTAGGGGGAAGCTGGTTTAAAATAAGCCACAGGCATTCAGTCCTACCAACAAACATCTTTTTTATTTTGTCTCCACACCGTTCAATAAATACAAAATACAAAGCAGCTTCATATTCAGAAACACCGATAGAAATTCATAAAATATTACTTCATACTGAAATTAAAAACAGACAGGCCACATAAAAGGAACACAGCTGATCCTGACGCAAAACACTTTTGGAGGATTGACATTTTTTCAGAGGGACGGTCATATTTTTGGGGTAAAAGACAAAAACAAAAGTGAGCAAGAGTGTTGCCGACTGGGCGAAGAGACAGATACAATGCTTGCTCTAGGTTTTGAGTGTGTGTGTGTGTGTGTGTGTGTGTGTTTTATAGTTTCTTGAACCCCACCTTGCCACCCAGCAAGTTTACTGCGCTGTATGTCTGTGCTGCTGATTAGCCGTACTCTTTACCAGTGGAAAACACACAACCAGACACACACATGCAGCTTTAAAAAAACACTTTCCCTTCTATATCCAATGCAGGACAGTGGGAGCTAAGCTGAGGCTGTACTTCAAAAAGAAGCCCTGTCGACGAAATCAACCAAATACCAAAAACATGTACAATTTTACAAAAGTCTGCCACTCTAAAACCTCCTTCAACAACTTTTTGTCTGGGTTGAGCTGCGTTGAAAAAGAAAATCAAAATCAAAAACGGAGCAAAAGTGAAATTCCAACAAAGATGCGAGTCTGCGAGGAAAAGGAAGCAGAAGGCAGCAGGTTCGAAAGGGGTCTGGTTGGTCCTCTTCATAACTTCATCCCTTCTCTCAACGAGTCTTTGGAAAGAGAACATCTCTCGTTTTATTTTTATTATTATTATTATTATTATTCCTCCTTCTCTGCTCTTCTTTGTTCATTACAATCCAGGCTGATAACAGGGTGGGTATGAGGGGAGGAGGGAGGAAAGGGGGTTTGTCTAACCCAGTGTGCAGGTCTGGGTTAGGTCCATCTGGGTGGATTGGGTTAGGGTTAGGGTTAAGGGGGGGTAGAGGTGGGTCGGGGATTTCTTTTGGATGGGTATCGTGGGGGGTTTCCCACAGATCAGTGTCTCCAGGTTTGCCTTTTGTCTGGAGCCTTCGTCATCAGGTCGTCTTCCTCTTTTGAATCTATGGGAAAAGGAAAATGTATTTAGGTCACAAGTCCTGGAGTGCACACAGTGTGTGCTTTGGGATTCAGCTGTTAGGGTTTGACCAGTAAGAGTTTTTCAAGGCGGTCAGTGTTTCCCCCAGGTTTTTATTCTTGTCAGGATGGGAAAGCCTCTGAAACAGCATTTCCATCATGGGACACTAAAACTCTCCATTGAATCCCAGACTAATGAAATTCTTAAGTAATTTACAGAAACATTATCGAACAATGACATGAATAAATAAAATGTACAAAGCTGTGGTCAGGGAGGAACCTCCATCATATCAGAGGTGAACATGTGTGAGTGTGTGTGTGTGTGTGTGTGTGTGTGTGTGTGTGTGCTCACTGCTCACCAAGGCATTCGGGACAGCACTTGCCCTCTCTGCGGGTGATGTTGGTGCAGGTCAGTACTGGACATTGCTTCCTCTGACACTTAGTCACACCATGCTGGAAAGAAAGAGAGGTTGGTGAAAAGAGGTAGAATGGAGGGACGTAAAGAGAGAGTGAAGCGAGAGAAAGAAAGCGTGGAGAGACACAGGGAGGCACGTTAGGTATGCATATCACAATGTGGGATGGGGAGGAATACTCCACGCATCTTAACTCCAAATCCCAGAATCCCCCCCACTAGGACTGGAATGCCCCCCTCATGGGTTCAGGGCCACCCAGATCACCCGCTGTTATCACAGGTATGGACAGGTTGTAGGCTAGAAAAAATAAGGAAAGGAGAACAACTTCTGATGCAAAAAGATTACTGTTCGTTCAAGCTAACAGCTACAGAGATGAAAATGCATCCATAGGCTATGGAACAGTAAATATGGCTATTAAATACATAGAAATACATACAAAGTTGACAAGTATTGGAGTTTTCTCCATTGCTGCCTGAGGAAGTGTGTATCCATATGAAACATGTGGCCTAAAGTGAACATGTGTCGTCTAGCTTTATTTACTGTTCCATGACCTGTGAACATATTTCCATCTTTCCAACTGATCTTGTTCTTTTTTGCATTAAAAGTCGTTTCCCTCTTTATTTTGACAGTGTTTTGCCTGGTGGTTTTTTCATGGTTTTTCATGGTTATACTGATGTCCAGCAGGTTTTAGGCTACTCATGTTCTTATTGCTGTATATTGAACCATAGAAGTTCATTTGCACATGTAGGAATGCCATATAATACACCATAAATGTTTTTAAGCATTAAGCATCAGTAACTTTACTCTAAATACATTTTAAATGAGCTACCTTCAAGTACATTTTTACACCAGTAATTGCCCTTCTACTTCAGTGAAATTTCAGCAAACTAACAGGACTTCTACTTGGAGAGGGTATGCTGGCACTCTTTCCAGCCCCGATACTTACATCACACCAGCAGTTGATGCACTTCATCTCCCCCACCAGCGGAACCCGGGGATGCCAGTTGTCGCTGTTCTGGTAATAGTTCTTGCCAAACTTGCAGTGTCTGGTGCCGTCGGCCTGCATCATGTCGGCGTGCTCCGGGCCGGCGGGGCTCCTCTCCTCCTCCGGACACTCCTTGCAGCAGTCGGAGGGGCTGCGCCTCACCGGGCGACCGCAAGTCAGCACGGGACACGTCACCTTCTCGCAGTGCACCTCGCCTGTCGACCCCTACAGATATAGTGGAGAATTAGCAGTGTTAGGCAGCGTTCACACGATCGAACTGCCAGCGCCTGTTTTACATTAGAGAAAATGGCAGCTGCGAGGCGAATGGAAAATGACCACATTGGAAAAAACACTGTGCCATGGCTTCTTTTTAGGCAGAGTGGTGCACTTTATAAAGTTGAGAAAAGGTTTTACTTAAAACTGTTTTTATTTTTACTAAAAACTTTTTGGAGGAGTGCACATGATGTTGACTGCTTTGTTTGTGAGCCAATCAAAGACAGCAAGAAGAGGCAGGTTTCAGGGTACGTAGGCCGCTAACAGTTACCATGACAACCAGAATGAAAATGGAGAAAGCAGCTGCAGTTAAGCTGGTAGTAGTTGTTGATCATACAGAGTCAGTATAGCGATGGCTGTGTTGTGGGAGTTTCTGCTCACAAGTGTTTTAAAGTTGTTCATACTATCTGCTGACAGTGGCAGCTGCTGCAACTAGTCTCTTAGAAACAAAGTGCACCTAATGCAGCCCATTTCTTAACAGCACTAAATGCAGTTGCTTTTTCTACAAAAAAGCAGCATAGTCTGAACATGCCCTGAGGCAGAATTGATGAGAAAATTAAGGGTTTTGTACAAAATAAACAACTTCACTGGAGATGTTTACAAAGTAAAGATAGCCAGACGTGAGTGGATTTATGTGGTTTGTAAAGATTGCTATCTTAACGTTTGTCTCTTTTTTTCATGCTTCGTGGTCATTGATGTATATTTACCTTGCAAGTGCAGACAGCACACTTAATGTAGCCGAAGGGAGGAACGAAGGGATGCCACGTGGTTCCCGGGGCGTGCATCTTCTGGTCTCCTTCAAAGTAACAGCCTGAGAGAAAAAGAAAGAGAGTGAGGACAGGGGGTCACTGAGGACAAACTGTCAGCATGAAAATGGCTGAGTCATTCAGAGTTAACTTCAATCTGCCGGCAGAAAGACAATGAA
>NW_027281917.1:17500-29804 GCF_046629955.1 Centroberyx affinis | reverse complement strand
GGTGTAATGAGTTGTGATCTTAGTGGTAA
This sequence comes from Centroberyx affinis, assembly GCF_046629955.1. Lineage (NCBI taxonomy): Eukaryota > Metazoa > Chordata > Actinopteri > Beryciformes > Berycidae > Centroberyx > Centroberyx affinis. Next base: position 29,775 of record NW_027281917.1, on the reverse strand, counting down.
TACTGTTAATACTGTAATAAATCTGTGATAAATGATGGCAGATGATGGAAGTAACAGATAGATGAAGACATAAGAATGGCAGAAGTTTCATATTTTGCTGCTCTGCTGCTGCACACTTGAGAGGAATTGTTTGGAAATTCTTACTTTTTTTTGTTCCCTTTGAAGAAGAAGGTGGCAAGAGCAGAGTGGCATGTAAAGTTTGACCAATATGTGGTCTTGAACGCTGATGCCAGTACTAATATGTTTGAATTATATCTTTGAATTTAACCATTTTCATGCCAAAAAATTCAAACACAATTTGAAATTTTCTGTGTTTTTCCTCCCAGAATTATATTTTTGTCAGGGTGTGAAAGCCTCTGAAACGTCTTCATTTCGACCATGGGACACTAAAACTCTCCACTGAAACACAGGAAAGTAATACTACTGCTATTACTCTCACTCATAATAATAATAATGATGATATCAAGTAACATAAAAACATGTTCATGCATACTTGTATGGAATCAGATCAAAACATCACATTAGAATCAATTCAGGTTAAGGACAACCAGTGTTATTTATCTATCTATCTATCTATCTATCTATCTATCTATCTATTTTCTTTAAGTGTTAAAGTAACCAGTCCATCTCTCCCTCCATCCCTCTCTCTCTCTTTCTCCCTCCATCCCCCTCTCTCTCTCTCTCCCTCTCTCCTCCGGTTTCCTCACCTTGCGTGTGAAGAGACTCGTTTCTTGACGCCTCCGTCTTTCTGATGAACCTCATTAAAGGGTGAAAGCGCATTCCTCTATCGCTTTATTGCATTTGTTGCACACACACACTCACACACACACACACACACACACATACAAATGCGCACACACACATAAACGCATGCGCACACACATTCCTCACCATCTTTATAGTGCAATTCCCTTTTTTATTTACCTATCGGTGATCATGTCCATGTGCTTGTAAACGTTGTTGTTGGTGAAATGTGTCTACATATTAACACGTAACGCGCGCGCGCACACACACACACACACACACACACACACACACACACAGCTGATGTGTACTGGTTTCATGTCCCGTCTCACCTCGCCAGTTGAAGAACAATAATCGTTATTGCGAGGTGAAAGAACGGTCAGCGCTGGGCTTTTTGTTTTCAGTTGGACGCCACAATCGACCAATAGGATTCAGTTGAGTGTGGGGGGGGGGGGGGGGGTTAGAGAAAGTGACTGGTTCTAATTGAATGAGAAACACTCTTTCCTCCCCTCAGAAACTACTGCCGAAGTGCCACTGAGCAAGGCAGTCAGTCCCCTGGTCCCTACAATGTGGAGTTTGATATGAGAAAATGTTTCAGGATGTAAAACCTCAGTGGTAAACATCAGGTTTTCTGGTGTCAGTCCCTCAGAATCAAAAGAAGTAGAAGAGGAAGAGAGAGAGACCGGTTTCTCCACCCACAGGAGCAGGAGAGAGACCAGAGGGAGGATCCTTGCAAGGAAACAAATCCCTAATTGCGGCCGTGTAAGAAGCGGGTGGGTGGGGGGGTGGGGGTGGGGGGGGGATTAAAAGCGCTCCGCATGTAAAGGACGCCAAGGTTGGATTTTTTGTTTTTAAGGCCTGAAACCTGCTCATGGTGTGCGAAGAGCCGTCTGCTTTCTACCAGCGGAGAGAGAAGACGACACCGCGGGCCGATCTGCCGAGCGTCTGCGGTCGCTCCGCATTAAGAGACGGTGTGTAGATGTTACACACACACACACACACACACACACACACACTCATACACACTACATGCACATAATGGAGGGAAAGCCGACACCCAACACGCATGCATATAAAGGCATGCAGCTCAACACAACCATTATTATTCACCAATATCCAATGTAAACTAACTCTAATCTGTTGTATAATTTATACTATTTTTCTTATATCATCTTGTCTTACATTTGTTGTGGTAAAATCCAACCAGTAAAAGCTCATTGGATTGAATTGCAGATGCATATATACATATAAGTATACACATACACTACCGTACTATTTTCCACATTTTAGAATACCAGTAAAAACATCAAAACTATGAAATGACACAAATGGAATTATGCAGCGACCAAAAAAAAAGTGTTAAACTATCTTATATTTTAGATTCTTTAAAGCAGCCGCCCTTTGCCTTGATGGAAAAGGCAAAAGGCTTTGGAAAGAAATTCATACATAGGATCAACTTCACTGTTTATATTTGACTAAGAAACTCATTTCAAGCATTTAAGCAGAAGCCTTTAGAGTGAAATGGCTTTAAGAGAATGAGAAACATAGAATATTCAGCCAGGTGGGTCCAGACTGTTGACTGGTAGTGTACTTGCACTTCAAGCGCGCGCGCACACACACACACACACACATTCGTAAGATAGTACTTGACACCAGGAGGATATCTGTTGTATCTCAGCGGTCAGATTGTCCGCTGTAATCCGGTCTAAACTGCAGTTTAACGCGCTGCAGAGACAGAAACACTAACCACAGCACCAGAGGAGCTGAGTCAAGGCTGAGCTGGGACACTTTACACCGTGAGAGGAGGAGGTACGACTTCCAGTCCGAGAACCGGATCTACAGAACTCACCTGGCATCCATTGCTCCCAAATTGAAAATTACAGATGATTCTCTCCCTGCAGATGTTACTATTTTCAGATTAAAGCTAAAAACATAACTGCAAGTATTATCCCGTAATGAGTTTTACCTTCATGCTAGCAAACTAGCAAAATTTGTGAGATTGAGTGTCACTTTAAAAAAAAAAAAAAAAATGCAACTATATCATTCTGGAGCAAAGCTCTAACAAAGCTCTCTACTACGCTAAAAATATCAAATATTTGCTGGTTGCTAAGATTCGATCACTTTCTGTTTCATATCTTTATAAAATGAATATGTTTTTTGGCTGCTGGTCAGCATAAGTAAGCAATTTTAAAGCTGCACTAAGCGATTTGCGACAGAAACACTTTTGTAAATAAAGCTCAGCAAAGCCACTGCACTATGGAAGCTCTGAAGGACAAACCGTGCATAAAGGCTAACCGCTAAGCTAATCACACCTACAGGGAAGTGTCACCGGTTACCAGCCTCACTTTACCAGATGTTTCTCCCGCTGTAGGTCACATGTCCCACAATGACAAGTGAAGAGGCAGGTAGCAAGTTAACAAGTTTAACAAGTTTACACGCTCGCTTCATCGATTCCGCCATTATGAGATTTTTTTCAGGATGGGAGGGGGAGAGCATTGCTTTTAAACAGCGTGGGACGAGACAAGCTAGTTTTAAAAAAATAAAAAGCTGCTGAATGGAGCGGGAGGAGTTTGACAACAAGCTTTAGAAAAGAGGAGAAAACATTGGTTTGTATCATTATGTCTCAATGAAATCTCCACATAGACCACGTTAGGTTCAGGACTGGTCATAGGGTCTGGTATCGCTTAATGCAGGTTTAAGAATCACTTTTGGCTCTGGTAACATTTGTCATTATTTTTGACATCTTATAAACTAAATGATTCATTGAAGCGTCTTATCCCACTACTATAATTGGAGAGCGGTTTGTGTGTTTGTGTGTCCCACCATGGAGGAGAGGAGAGGAGACAAGGAGAGGAGAGGGGAGAGGAGAAGAGGAGAGGAGACAAAGAGAGGAGAGGACAGGAGAGGAGAGGGGAGAGGAGAGGAGACAGGGAGACAGGAGAGGCGAGAGGAGAGGAGACAAGGAGAGGAGAGGAGGAGGTTATACATTCTAGTTATCATTATTAGTGTCCTAGTATCACTCAACATAGTGTATGCTAAAGTGTTAGCATGGAGCTCTGGAGTGAATGATCTACCGGGGACACGTGGATGATTTTGGTGTCTATGATGTCATCGCTGAACTGGTAAATTGACCAATGGGCAAATCTCCCCAAAAACCTGGTGTATTCCTTTAAGGCACGGGCCTTACAGAGTGGAAAACACTGTCATTACTGTATTTTGTTTTGTGAAGGTGAGTCTTTCTTGAGAGGTCAAGACCAGAATTAGGTGAGAGGTAAAAGTAATCCTGATCCGCTGTCCTGAACACACACACACACAGACACACACACACACACACACACGCGCACATACACACACACACACAGAAACCATCACTTCAGGTTGTGAAAGTGGGTTCTGCTGGGAGTTCAGGGTCAGGGTGAGGTAAAGAGGTGAAAACGATTCTGCTTTTCTCTGTTCACACACACACACACACACACACACACACACACACACACACACTGAGTTGAGGGTCATGTTGAGGTAAAAGGTAAAGATGATTCTGTTTTCAGTGGGAGTCCAGAGACTCATAAATACAGACCTGGAACACACAGCAGGGGGAACAGAAGTTCACACACACACACACGCACACGCACACACACACACGCACACACAAGGAAGCTAGCTCACACAGGCAAACAACATAGCATACATACATTATTCACACAAATAAACACATTGACATGCAACACTCAAACTTATGTAAGCAAGCTAGTGCATGCATACACACATGAACACACACACACACACACACTTCGAAAGCCAGTGTGTTAATTTGAGTTGACAGCAGCAGTATTTGGGGAAACTAATACATCATGTGTTGTGAAGAGGGAAATGAAGTGTTGACAATCGTTCACTGCTGCAAAACAATTTGCTGTGAATCACAAAATGAAATGAAAATCTTTAAACCACATCAGAACTGTGAAATAGAAGCTGAACATGCAACACTCTCCCTTAATAATGAGAATATGCTAGAATGCTGTCAGGCAGAGACACGACAGACGGGCTGGAGACTGAATTTCAAGTCCGACCAAGACAAGAAGAAGAAAATGCTTTTGGTGGTTTTTCAAGTTTTACTGTAACTATTACAATAAGATAAATTAACTTTATTCATCCTGGAGGGAAAATTGGGTCAGAGCGTCAGCAAAGAGCCAAAGGTACTCTAACTGTCTCAGAGACATATTTCATTGAGATGTTTATTTTATATGTTTCTGTCATACATTCATGATTATTTGAGTTCATACAGTCATTAAAAAATGATTAAAAAAGTAATATAAATAAGATGTTAAAAGGGTAACATTGATAAAAAATGTGTCTAAAATATACCACGTTAAAATAATGTTTGGTTAAAAATTTAGTGCACTTTATGTAGCTAAGGTTTATTTTAATGTAGAGTGCAACGGGTCACATGACCAGAGTTTAGTTAAGGGCATAACTGTGGCATTATGGGTCAGAACCAACATGGCTGCAGAGGAAAGTTATTCTACTTTTTAAAAACTCCATTAAATACTGCTGTTACTGCAACTACTGCTACTACATCTAGTACTACTACTACTACTGCAACTAAGTACTTACTATTCTGTTATTATACCAAGTTATCTGTGACCAGTGTCACAGTAATCACATAATGTTAAGTGAATGTAATGTTCAGGAACCTGAATCTGGGTCCTACAGTTGATCTCTGTAACCACTGGACCTCATGCTGCCAACATGCACAGTACAGCACAGTACAGTACAGTACAGTACAGTATAGTACAGTACAGTTATCTTGTTATATAGCTGCCCACTGAGTCATCCTGCATGATAGTTTCATTCTAACACTATGCATTCTGGGGGGAAAAATGATGACTTCAGAAACATTCAAGAGTGAGTTTTACATTCATGTCAGCAACAAACTAAAATATTTTTACACAATCTAAATTATTATTACGATTAGTAGTAGTAATAGTAGTAGAGGCAGTAGTAGAAGTACTAGTAGTACTATCAGTAGTTGTTGTTATAGTGGTAGTAGTAGTAACAGAAGTAGTTGTAGTAGCAGTAGTTGTAGCAGTAGATGTAGTAGCAGCAGTAGTAGCAGTAGTAGTAGTAGTAGTAGTAGTAGTAGTAGTACTAGATGTAGTAGTAGTAGCAGTAGTAATAGTACTAGATGTAGTAGTAGTAGCAGCAGTAGTACTAGATGTAGTAGTAGTAGTAATAGTAGTAGTAGTACTAGATGTAGTAGCAGTAGTAGTAGTACTAGATGTAGTAGTAGTAGCAGTAGTACTAGATGGAGTAGCAGTAGTATTAGCAGTAGTAGCAGTAGTAGTAGTAGTAGTAGCAGTAGTAGTAGCAGTAGTAGTAGTAGTACTAGATGTAGGAGTAGTAGTAGTAGCAGTAGTAGTAGTAGTAGTAGTAGTAGTAGTACTAGATGTAGCAGTAGTAGTAGTAGCAGTAGTAGTAGTAGTAGTAGTACTAGATGTAGTAGCAGCAGTAGTAGCAGTAGTTGTGGCAGTAGTACTAGATGTAGTAGCAGTATTTGCAGTAACAGCAGTATTTAATGGGGGTTTTAAAAAGTCTAGCTTTCATAATAACTCTAGTCTTTAGTTACAGAGAAGGAGTAATTGTTTAGTTTGGGGATAATTGCTGGGAAAGCAGAAGGTTGGAAGACACAAGGTGTGTGTGTGTGTGTGTGTGTGTGTGTGTGTGTGGCGGGGTAGACGAGAGGGCAGCACTGGGGGGCGAGCAAAGCGGTGGGGTCTCACAGGATCTAGAGAGTCGTAAATGTAAAATACTGTGCTGTACTACGTCTGTGTGTGTGTATGTGCGTGTCTCGTGTGTGTGTGTGTGTGTGTGTGTGTGTGTGTGTGTTGGTTCCGCACAGCGAGAGGTTATCCAAACAAACCACTAGAATGTCAAGTTACGTGCGGACGATTCCTCTGTGTTTTATTGGCTGACTTCACTGAGTTACTCCTAGGTCAGCACACACTGGGGCTGTGCGTGTGTGTGTGTGTGTGTGTGTGAGAGAGAGAGAGAGAACCTGTGTCAGTGAGAGAGATAGTGTGTGTATCTGTACTTGTACCTGTGTGTGTGTATGTGGCATGTCTCTGTGTGTGTGTGTGTGTGTGAGAGTGCGTCTGGTGTGAAAATAAGCATTAAGTTACTGGGTGAGAGTACGGAAGAGAGAGGCAAGGGTCAACCCAAGAACAAGGGTTGGCCAGAGGCTCTCTCTCGCTGTGTGTGTGTGTGTGTGTGTGTGTGTGTGTGTGTGTGTGTGTATTCTCAAAATCCATAGGCCTTTTGCCCTCTCGGCTAACATCTGAGAATGTGATAACTGCGGAGAATGTGAGAATATATTTTCGGGCGGTCTGTTGTGAATTGGGCCCGGCGGATATTTCTCGGCCGTCCGACCTTCCAGCGGTCAGCGAGGGGGGAAAAGAGGCAGAACGAAAAAATATACGGATCGGTATCGAGTTTTCCCGGGATGGAGAATATCAGCGGGGGAAAGAAGAAGAAGAGAGGGAGGGAGGATGGGAAGGCAGAGGTAGAGAAGAAGAAGAAGAAGAAGACAGAGGAAGGTGTGAATGAGAGGGATAGTAGTAGTAGTAGTAGTAGTAGTACCAGTAACTGAAAAGAAGAAGAGAGGGAGGATGGGAAGGCAGAGGTAGAGAAGAAGAAGAAGAAGAAGAAGAAGAAGAGGGGAAGGTGTGGAGAAGAGGGATGGTAGTAGAAGTAGTAGTACCAGTGGTGGTTGTAGTAGTAGTAGTAGTACCAGTAATTGAAAAGAAGAAGAGAGGGAGGATGGGAAGGCAGAGGTAGAGGAGAAGATGATGAAGAAGAAGAGAGGAAGGTGTGGAGAAGAGGGATAGTAGTAGAAGTAGTAGTACCAGTTGGTTGCACTAGTAGTGGTAGTAGTGAAAAGAAGGAGAGAGGGAGGATGGGAAGGTAGAGGTAGAGAAGAAGAAGAAGAAGAAGAAGAGAGAGGAAGGTGTGAATGAGAAGGATAGTAGTAGAAGTAGTAGTACCAGTGGTTGTTGTAGTAGTAGTAATAGTACCAGTAATTGAAAAGAAGAAGAGAGGGAGGATGGAAAGGCAGAGGTAGAGAAGAAGAAGAAGAAGAAGAAGAAGAAGAAGAAGAAGACAAAGAAGAGAGGAAGGTGTGGAGAAGAGGGATAGTAGTTGAAGTAGTAGTAGTATCACTAATTGTAGTAATAGTACTAGTAATAGTACAAGTACTACCAGTACTAGTAGCGGCAGTAATTGAAAAAAAGAAGGGAGGGAAGATGGGAAGGCAGCAGTAGAGAAGAAGAAGAAGAAGAAGAAGAAGAAGAAGAAGAAGAGAGAGGAAGGTGTGAATGAGAGGGATAGTAGTAGAAGTAGTAGTACTAGTGGTTGTAGTAGTAGTAGTAGTACCAGTAATTGAAAAGAAGAAGAGAGGGAGGATGGGAAGGCAGAGGTAGAGGAGAAGATGAAGAAGAAGAAGAGAGGAAGGTGTGGAGAAGAGGGATAGTAGTAGAAGTAGTAGTACCAGTTGGTTGTACTAGTAGTAGTAGTGAAAAGAAGAAGAGAGGGAGGATGGGAAGGCAGAGGTAGAGAAGAAGAAGAAGAAGAAGGAGAAGAAGAAGAAGAGAGGAAGGTGTGGAGAAGAGGGATAGTAGTTGAAGTAGTAGTAGTATCACTAATTGTAGTAATAGTACTAGTAATAGTACAAGTACTACCAGTACTAGTAGCGGCAGTAATTGAAAAAAAGAAGGGAGGGAAGATGGGAAGGCAGCGGTAGAGAAGAAGAAGAAGAAGAAGAAGAAGAAGAAGAGAGAGGAAGGTGTGAATGAGAAGGATAGTAGTAGAAGTAGTAGTACCAGTGGTTGTTGTAGTAGTAGTAATAGTACCAGTAATTGAAAAGAAGAAGAGAGGGAGGATGGAAAGGCAGAGGTAGAGAAGAAGAAGAAGAAGAAGAAGAAGAAGAAGAAGAAGAAGACGAAGAAGAGAGGAAGGTGTGGAGAAGAGGGATAGTAGTTGAAGTAGTAGTAGTATCAGTAATTGTAGTAATAGTACTAGTAGTAGTACCAGTAGTACCAGTGCGAGTAGCGGTAGTAGTACCAGTAATTGGAAAAAAAGAAGGGAGGGAATATGAGAAGGCAGAGGTAGAGAAGAAGAAGAGAGTGGAAGGTGTGAAGAAGAGGGATAAAGAGAAAGGAGGGAAAGAGGGATGAAGTGAAGACGGCTAATGCTGCGTTCAAGCCCTACCAGATGTACCGTAAATGTGAGTTTCCAACTGGGGAAAACCGCTCAGGTCAGTCAGGTGTCCCAATTTTAACTGCTTGAGTCTTGACTTGATGCATGAAGAGAAGACTTGAGACTTGACTTGACTTGGGTTCTGGTGACTTGGGACTTGACTCTGACTTGTACTCTGATGACTTGAAAAGGTTTCTAAAGTCTTGACTTGAGATCTTGTGTTTGTGTAAATGACTCAGATTGAAAGTGATGAGATTTGTTCCAGCAGACGACTGAATTTAAATTCTGTTTTCTGAATTTGTATGGAATGATTGAATTTATTGAAGTTGAAACTGATTATAGAAATCAAACTCATGATGCTCTTACCAAGTTTTTATCCTATTAAAACCATATTGCATTGAAGTCCTAGATATTTAGTTTTCTTTAAGATATTAAATTGATACTGGACTCTTGGTTTGTTCTGACTTCACATGCTGTTCTACATTTAGACTTGAAACTTGACTTTAATGACATGGACTTGACTTGGACTTGACTTGGAGTTCTACATTTAGACTTGGGACTTGACTTGAGACTCGTGCCTCAAGACTTGAGACTGACTTGGGACTCGAGCGACGTTAATGTCTGTATTTTTAGGTAACATGTTGTGTAACAGCTCCTCCACGTTTCTCCAGACATTTTTATGATCATAGTAGGATGATTTGCACACCCACACGCACACACACACACACACACACACACACACACACACACACAGTTTTGAAGTTAGAAGGTGAGGGGAGGTGAGCGAGGAGAGGGAAGAAGAGGAGAGGTTAGACGGAGAAGGAAGGCAAACGAGGGAGAAGATTTGAAGTATTTATGTGTCTCCTTGTACGTGTGTGTGTGTGTGTGTGTGTGTATGTGTGTGTGTGTGAGCTCAGGGCAGAAGTTCAGCCCTGTATGAAGTTATGGGAGAGTTAAAATGGAGAGGAGGCAAGGTCAGGTCACTGGGCCGGCTTAGGGTGCGGGGAACAAGTGAGAAGTGTGTGTGTGTGTGTGTGTGTGTGTGGGGAGAAAGGGGGGTAACAGAGTGTTTAAAGGTAAGTTTAGGGTTACAGCAGGCTGTGTGTGTGTGTGGGGGGGGGGGGGTAGGGTGAGAAGTCGGGGGTTGGAGAGAGGGGAGGAGGTAAGTTCAGGGTTAGGAGGGCAGGAGGAGGGAGAGGTAACGTTGGGTTTATGGGACGGGACGGAGCGGGAGGGAGGTGAGTTCAGGGTTCGGGGGGGGAGGAAGGGGGGGCGGAGTGAGAAGTTATTGGGGGGAGCGGAGCTGGAGAGTCGAGTTTCGGGTCAAAAGGTGGAGGTGGAAGCAGAGAGGAAAGGTTAGCTTAGTGGGAAAAGAGGAAAAGCGGGTCGGGGGTCGGAGGGCGGCACCTCGTTTTCAGCTGAGCCAAATTCAGCCGGAGAATCCAGAAGTGAGACAAATGCATATGATATAGTATGTTTATGATGTAGTATATGAGGTATATGCAGTATGTATATGGTATGTGGTATATGAAAACCTTTAAGACATGCTTGTGATACAGTGCTATATAAATTAACATGACTAGAGTAGACTAGATCAATCACTTTCCTATAACTGGGAGCTAAGAAAATTCATCAGATTTGTTATTTTGTACAAATCAACTCCGTTCTTTATTGAGCTTTATAATAATTACCCCAATGAAGTTGCATAATTATGAAAATTTTGACTTAAACCATAAATCTTAACACGTTAGCCACGGTTTTGTATGCAAATGATTTTCACACGATGGGAGAAGCTACTTCTGGGTTATTAATGTAATTTGAATTGGCTGCCGGAATATATTGATATGAGACTGTCCTCCCCCAAAAATGACCCAATAGGTCTGTTCCTTCCCTCTAATACGACCCACAGGAGCGTTTCCTAAATTAGCGCCCCTACCGGAAATATAAAATGAAATGAGCAATTTCACATTTTACAATCACAGGCTATAAAACGCCTTTTCTTAACAGAGATAGTGGCGTTTGGATTCGGGTTGCGGCCGACCAGCGGCAATTTGAAATGGAATGAAGCCCACTGATGGCAGACAACCCAATACAGGAGTCGAACGCATCCATAGCAGTGTCCATAGCAGCGTCCATAGCAACCACCATAGCAACGATAGAAAGCCTGAATGAATCTTCGTAATAACTAACAAACTGAACATCATATACATTCACTGAACGAAGATTATGAAAATAAAATGCACATTTCTCGCTAGAAATGTTATCAAAACGCATTTTAATGCTGAAACTATCTTAAAATATTGCATTTTCCACTGAGAATAAAAGGAATGTCAGCCATTTTTTCGTATGGGTTGGAGGACTTGTATATATGGGAGTATATTATATAGCTACTCTGTAAATCTTATTGTGTTTATAAGACAAAAGCTTAGCTGTAGCTTGAGAAAAATCAGATCAGTTAACCAGAACAAACAGCTGTTTTTGGCTTGTTTGGCAAAGCAACTGATGTGAATGTTACCATCCAACTACTAGCCACTGCTAATGCTAACATTAGCTTCTGCTAGATATGTTAGCTAGTGCGTAAATCTAGATGTGTTAACAACAAGACAGTGATGGTTAGCTGACCGGATACTATGGTTAGCTAGTGGACATTATCTAAACACTAAATCAGTGGTTCTCAACGTGGGGTCCGTGGACCACCAGGGGTCCTTGAGGGGGTTCCAGGGGGTCCCCAGTCAAATTGATGAATGGTTAAACTTCAACATTATATCATTTACAATTGGAGAATGTAGAAGAGTTACTATTTTGATCATAGTTTCACTGTTATCTCTCTACCTACAATACAGATAGTCATGGGATTTTGGACAAAATCAGATCTAACATAAAAAATATTCACAGATTTGGGTCCAAGAGACAAAATCTCATCAAATGGGGGTCCGTGGCCCCGATGTGGACTGAATTATGGGGTCCTTGATATGAAAAAGGTTGAGAATCACTGCACTAAATCAGTTAGATGGATCAGTGATGAAATGATCAGTTCAGTCAGAAACAGACAGAAATGAACCGTCTGTTCAGTTCTGTGGAGACGGACAGAAACACAGTCAGCTGTTCACAGGGCTGAGGACCTCCAAGATGGCCGCCAGAGGGAGAGTTGCATCACCTCGCTTCAGTCAGCAAGCTTTAGCTTTGTTGTCGTTTGTTCCCACTGTCTGTGACTGCTGAGAGCCCGTTCGAATCAGTTGATGTTTGCTAAAATTGGATTTCTCAACGCTTTTGTGAAGATGGAA
>NW_027281917.1:5000-10000 GCF_046629955.1 Centroberyx affinis | reverse complement strand
GGTGATGATGGAGCCCAGGAAGCGGAAGGACTCCACAGTGTCGACTGGGGAGTCTCTCAGGGTGATGGGGGTGAGTGGGGCTGGGTTCTTCCTGTAGTCCACAACCATCTCCACTGTCTTCACAGCGTTGAGCTCTAGGTTGTTCAGTCCGCACCAGGACACCAGGCGGTCGATCTCCTGCCTGTAGGCTGACTCATCCCCACCGGAGATGAGCCCAATGAGGGTGGTGTCGTCCGCGAACTTCAGGAGCTTGACAGACTGGTGACTAGAGGTGCAGCTGTTGGTGTACAGGGAGAAGAGTAGAGGGGAAAGAACGCAGCCTTGGGGGGAACCGGTGCTGATGGTCCGGGAGTCAGAGACATGTTTTCCCAGCTTCACGTGCTGCTTTCTGTCCGACAGAAAGTCTGTGATCCACCTGCAGGTGGAGTCAGGCACACTCAGCTGGGAGAGCTTGTCCTGTAGCAGAGCCGGGATGATAGTGTTAAAGGCAGAGCTGAAGTCCACAAACAGGATCCTGGCGTAGGTTCCTGAGGAGTCCAGGTGCTGGAGGATGAAGTGGAGGGCCATGTTTATTGCGTCGTCTACAGACCTGTTGGCTCTGTAGGCGAACTGCAGGGGGTCCAGGATGGGGTCAGTGAAGTTTTTGAGGTGTGACAGCACAAGGCGTTCAAAAGACTTCATCACCACAGAGGTCAGGGCGACGGGTCTGTAGTCATTAAGTCCTGTGGTCCTTGGCTTTTTGGGGACAGGGATGATGGTGGAGGTCTTGAAGCAGGCTGGAACGTGGCATGTCTCCAGTGAGGTGTTGAAAATGTCTGTGAACACCGGAGACAGCTGATCGGCACAGTGCTTCAGGGTGGATGGAGAGACAGAGTCTGGCCCGGCTGCTTTGCGGGGGTTCTGTCTCTTGAAAAGCCTGTTAACGTCCCTGTCCAGGATGGAGAAAGTCGTCACTGTGGTAGGGGGGGAGGGGGGCTCTGGGGGGGGCAGCTGTGGAGAGGTGTCAGGACTGTCCCATTGTCTTTCAAAGCGGCAGTAGAACTCATTCAGGTTGTTGGCCAGGCGCAAGTCGTTAGCAGAGTGGGGGGCTCTAGGTTTGTAGTTGGTGATCTGTCTGAGCCCTTTCCAGACAGAAGCAGAGTCGTTGGCTGAGAACTGGTGTTGGAGTTTCTCAGAGTACAGTCGTTTAGCTTCTCTCACCGCCTTGCTAAACCTGTACTTCGACTCTATAAACCTGACTCTGTCCCCACTCCTAAACGCCTCTTCCTTCTCTGACCTTAGCTGTCTGAGTTTGGCTGTGAACCAGGGTTTGTCGTTGTTGTACCTCACCGTAGTGCGTGATGGTACACAACTGTCCTCACAGAAGCTGATGTATGATGTCACAGCCTCTGTGTACTCGTCCAGACTGTCGGTAGCAGTCCTGAAAACCTCCCAGTCAGTGCAGTCCAAGCACGCCTGAAGATCTTCCACAGCTTCACTGGTCCACTTTTTTGATGTCCTCACCACAGGTTTGCAGAGCTTTAATTTCTGCCTGTAAGCAGGAATCAGGTGGATCATGACGTGGTCAGAGTGTCCCAGTGCAGCGCGGGGGACGGCGTGATAGGCACTGCTTACTGTGGTGTAACAGTGATCCAGAGTGTTCTCCTCTCTGGTCGGGCATTTAATAAACTGTCTGTATTTAGGGAGTTCATGGGAGAGATTTCCTTTGTTAAAGTCACCGATTACAATAACTAAGGAATCCGGGTTTGTCCGCTCCACACACAGTATCTGGTCGGCGAGCATGCGCTGTGCCTCCTGCACGTTGGCCTGCGGTGGAATGTAAACACCGACCAGAATGAATGAAACAAACTCACGAGGGGAGTAGAAGGGTTTACAGTTTATGAAAAGTGATTCCAGATGGGGAGAACAGTGCTGTAGAATCACTGTCACATCCTTACACCATCCACTGTTTGTATAAAAACAGATACCTCCACCTTTCGTCTTGCCGGAGAGCTCCGTGTGGCGATCCGCTCTGAAGAGTTGGAATCCTGCCAGCTGCAGCGCAGAGTCCGGTATCGATCCACATAGCCACGTCTCCGTGAAGCACAGAACGGAAGATGAAGAAAAGTCTCTGTTCTTCCCCAACAGTAGCTGAAGTTCGTCCAGTTTGTTTCTCAGTGAACGCACGTTAGAGAGAAATATTCCCGGTAACGGAGTGCGGAGTCCGCGCCGGCGGAGACGCACAAGCGCACCGGCCCGTTTTCCTCTCCTCCGGCGTTTCACTGAGTTTACAAAGGTGAGTGCACCTTTGACCAGAATGTCCAGTAATTCCACAGATGGGGCGATGAAAGTGGGAAAATAATCCTTAGGGGTTGAATCCCTGATGTTCATGAGCTCTTTTCTGGTGAAAGAGCTCGCTGTACTGTAGCAAAACACTGAATTAACAAACAAAACAAGACAAAACAATGCGCACCAACACACTACATGATTTTGACATTCAAAAGCATCACACACTACATGATTTTGTTGCTGCTGTTTCTTGCTCCTTGGTACAGAAGCTCCAGCTCACATTTACACTTAAAGTGACTTTACTGGAATGATAACATCAATGAAGCATTTGTAATTGCTTACTTATGTAGGATTGATTGATTTTTTTTTTACCATTTTATGAGATTTCTTCCTCCAAATTAAATTTTATAACAACTTATAAAGAGCGGAGCAAGTGGGAGTTCTCTCTGATGTAAACTGTGTGAGTGTGTGAGTGAGTGAGTGTTTGTTAAGAGCAACTTCTTTTCTCTTCCAGTTCATTCTCTCTTTCCCTTCTCCCCTCGAGCTGAACTCCCATTGGCTGCTGCCAGGATCGCTGACAGATTTCGGCCTTGGTGAGTCTTGGCCCGCCTCACAGACCGGACCGACCAAATCAAACACTTTTCAAAAAAAAAAAAAAAGGGCTCTGGCCGGTCTGCAGTCGTCCGGAGGGCCAAAGTCTCCGGTCTTGAGCCAGTTCACACTACAGGATCGTCTGAGCGAGCGTCGGGCCAACGCTGCGCGGTCCAGCTGGGCTCGGGGACAGGCGTAAAAGTCGTCTAATGTGACCTAGCCTTTAAAGGTGCATTATGTAATCTCTATTCTGTATCTGCCCAGGCCCCATTGAAGTAAAACAAACCTCCTTGAGTCATTCAGTCCCATATTCAGCCTTCAAACCTTATTTTTCTTGACCCCTTACATCCTGATTTCCCTTTAAATTTTCCCTCCAGTAGCCTTAAAGTTAGAAAAAAACATGATTTTCCATACACATGCATTAAACCCAATACCTGCTCACTCATTGTAAGCATCTGTGGAGAAGAGCAGGAGATAAATGTCCTAACAATGTGTTTGTTGCTCGTTTTGAGTTTTTAGAGTAGTGATTCTCAACCTTTTTCATATCAAGGACCCCTAATTTAGTCCACATTAGAGGCATGGACCCCCATTTAGACAGTCCCCCATTGAGATTTTGTCTCTCAGACCCAAATCTGAATATATTTTTATTGTTAGATATGACTTTGTCCAGAATTACAAGACTATCTGTATTGTAGGCAGAGAGATAACAGAGAAACTATGATCAAAACAGCCATTCTTCTACATTCTCTAATTGTGTTAAATTCTTGTAAATGAAATAATGCTGAAGTTTAACAATTCATCAATTTGCTGGGGACCCCCTGGAACCCCCTCAAGGACCCCTGGTGGTCCACGGACCCCATGTTGAGAACCACTGTTTTAGAGAACCTGTCTTTGAGTTAACATTTGGATTAACCTCTAATTAACCTCTTACTCCTTGATTTCCCCTTAAATTCCTCCCTAAAACATGGTTTTCCATACTGTAGGCCTACAGCATGCCACATACATATTCTCTACCTATTCACTCCATCACTTCATTGAAGCTACAGCTGCTTCTACTGAGTGAGAAATATGAAATACTGAGTGAAATATTCAATTTTTTATTTTTTATTTTTTATGGCTGCTCCATCACATCAAATGGAACAAATTTAGATGTCTTGTGCTTCATTTTACACACATTTTCCTGTAATTCAGCCTGACATATCTGGTATTTTTTGAAAACCTTGGGATCTGGACTAGAATTTAAAATAAAGTTGCGTGAGTTGAAACAAAGCTTGGCCGTACAACATGTGTTTTATAATGATGGAGCCAAAAGTGGGACGGTCGGGTGGAAGAGGTTTTAAAACAAGAGAACAATTCTGCCAGTGAGGTGAGAAAACTCCACGTGCTTCCGATGCCGTTTCACTTGTTTCAGGAATTTTCTAGAAATATGTTGAAACCAGTCAGAAACCAGGCAGATCGCTGCACTGCTATCAAGAAAACGCCACGTGATTCTACAAAATTCTTGAAACACGTTGATTTGCATTGGAAACAAGTGAAATGATCAAACCCCATTGGCAGATTTCTTCACTTGTTTTAAGAAAATTACGATTTTAGGACTCAATAATAGACTTAAGATGGAGATTTTTCCAGTAAACGACTGGTCCGGAGTAAATGCTTGCTGTACAAATCGAGACAGGACAAAGATGAAAGCGAAGGATAACACACTACATGATTTTGTCAGTCAAAACATCACACACTACCTGATTTCAGAAACATCACACTACACGATATTGTCATTCAAAAACATCACACACTACCCGATTTTGTCATTCAAAAACATCACACACTACCCGATTTTGTCATTCAGAAACATCACACACTACATGATTTTGTCATTCAGAAACATCACACACTACATGATTTTGTCATTCAGAAACATCACACACTACATGATTTTGTCATTCAGAAACATCACACACTACATGATTTTGTCATTCAAAAACATCACACACTACATGATTTTGTCATTCAAAAATATCACACACTAACTGATTTTGTCATTCAGAAACATCACACACTACATGATTTTGTCATTCAAAAACATCATACACTAACTGATTTTGTCATTCAGAAACATCACACACTACATGATTTTGTCATTC
>NW_027281916.1:0-79041 GCF_046629955.1 Centroberyx affinis | reverse complement strand
TATACTTATTCTAAAAAGAATTAAAGAGAAAATAAACTACAGAAAAAGAACATAAAACACACAACGTTAATATTTTGCTATTACTTCATTACTTCTAGCAACCCAGGGAGCCTACCCCCCCCCCCCCCCCACACACACACACACACTCTTTCATCTGTGATGAGGCCTATTGATCTGTACCTGCTCACGTTGCTGGGATTATACATTCATACACAAGCTCTCCGTTTGTTGAGCGTGCATCTCACTCACAGAAAGCTGTGAGGGCAGCAAAACGCTTCGGCCTCCCAGGGGTTGGGGATGGGGATGGGATCGGAGGTGGGTGGGGGGGCGGGGGTTGGATGGTGGGGGGGTGTGACTAGAGAGAGAGAGAGAGAGAGAGAGAGAGAGAGAGAGAGAGAGAACCAGAGGAGTTGCGCTGCAGCCGCCGCGGCGACTTTGTCTCAGGAGAGGAGCGCCTTCGATCTGATTATTTGGGAAGGACAAAGTGCTTTTGTTGATGAAGAGTCGCTGTGATATCTGGGAGTTGGGAAATCGATGGGACGCACAGAGCCCCGGCGCATTGATCCCAGCCCCGGCATTGACAATCCATGGCCTGGTTAGCTATGCGAGAGAATGAGGCGAAATGAGCTACTTGTGAAAGTTTTTTTCCCCCTCTCTCTCTCTCTCTCTCTTTCTCTCTCTCTCCCTCTCTCTCTCTTTCTTTACGGTGTTGTAGATGCGGTGTTGTTATTTGTATCATTTGTATTGACAAGCCTGGCTCTGGAATGATTAATAATCACCCGTTCCAAAGTTGAGCACTGTGGGTATTTGTCTGCATGCATGTGTGTGTGTGTGTGTGTGTGTGTGTGTGTGTGTGTTACAGGTAGGGAAGTTTTACACTTAATATGTATGTAAGGCACTTTGTTTTCAATTCCCTCTCTCTCTCTCTCTCTCTGCGATTATGTGTGAAACTTTGAAAACGAGAAAAAAAGAAAGCAGAAAAACAGGAAAGACGAATAAACGTAACAATGCAGTCGATATTTTGCAGCAGATTTCAATCCGGGAGAGAGAGAGAGAGACAGAGGAAGAGAGAGAGAGCAAGAGAGAGAGAGAGAGAGAGAGACTCAAATCACTCAAATGAGGGCCTCTCATTATTGGGCCCGGGCGTTGTTTGTCCAGGCAGCCTTTTCCTGGCACCTTGTTAGAGATGTCCGCGGCTGGTAATTGGATCCGTCTCGCCGTTAGAGTGGAGCCTCGGCTGACAGACGCTCCGACCGGAGAGACGCTTAAATGACAAATGTTCCCTCTCCTTCTAAAACCTGAGTGTAAAGCTGTGACGTCTCGTTATCGTCTCTCAGACGCGGTTTGAGGGCTCTGGCAATCAAGCGGCTTGCTTAAATCCTGCAGCCTGGAGGAGGGCGTCGGGGGGTTGGGGGGTTGGGGTGTGGGGGTGGGGGTTTGACTGACGCCTGGAGGAAGCTTTCAGTGGGAAAAAAAGGAAAGGTTTTCGGTGTTTGTGGGTGTTTGGTAATGTTTTTTTTTTTGTTTTTTTTCCCCGTTTTTAATCAAGGGGCAGCTTCACCTGGGTGTACGGTGAGCAACCATGACTCAACGTGGAACATTTACAGCCATAACTTCCCCTGTATCTCCTGGTAACACTGTGCCTGAAGTGAGTTGCGATGGGTTACAAGCAGATTAGAAGCCCATTAGAAGCAGCTTCTCTTACCATATAATCATCAGACAAACAGAAAATCACATCCGCTCACTAATATCATGTCATTAACCATTCAGTTTCCCCATAAAGTATTCAAACCCCTACATATTTTTGCATATGTTAATACAGTATCATGCTATGCTTGCGATGCCTTATGATGCCCAGTGGTGGAAAGTAACTAAGTACGTTTACTCAAGTACTGTATTTCCATTTTATGCTACTTTGTACTTAAAAAATATTGTACTTTTTACTCCATTACATTTATTCCACAGCTATAGTTACTAGTTACTTTTCAGATCGATATTTTATATTTAAAACATTAGATCATCTTTATAAAATAACTATAAAATAGCATTGTTATAGATTAGACTACCAAAAAGTATAGCTAAATTGTTAAGATTAGCTTCACGTTGACAACTTTAAAATGCTGCTTACATGTACATGTATGTCAATAAATCAGTATTAATATTCCAATAATCTATGAAAAATATAACTCTCTAAATGGGGACAGTTTGCATAATGAGTATGTTTACTTTGATACTCTAAGTACATTTTGCTGCCAATACTTATGTTACTTTTACTTACAGTAAGTAAGATTTTGAATGCAGGACTTTTACTTGTAATGGAGTATCTTTACATTGTTGTATTGCTACTTTTACTTAAGTAAAAGATCTCAGTACTTCTTCCACCTCTGATGATGCCTTATGAGCTCCACTTCAAGTCATGTGGTACCAATATCCTTAAAGGGATTCAAACAAGTAGCATATGTATGCACAGATTTGATCAATGTGTATAAGAGCCAGTTCAAGAGAATTCAGGCATTCATCCATCCATCCATCCATCCATCCATCCATCCATTCATTCATTCTACTTTTAGCTGCTTATGCATTCTGAAAATTGATGTGTAATTCTCAACATTTTCAAATTCTCTATCTAGTTTGGGACATTTGTATTACTTTTCAATGTGTTAATAACAGCCTATGTTGTGGTAGTATGCATTGCTTATGATATACTGTAGATTTTAGTGTTGAAAAGTAATGCAAATGTCGTCCTAAATTAAACACATGCAAGTGTTGAGAATGATCCTCTTTTAGCGTGCATGCCTTACTGTAACTGCATTTCTCAAAGTTCCACAGGATGTGTTTTAATGAATGTTGAGCCAGACTTTACACACTTGCGGGAGAACGATGGCATTTGAAGGAAGCGTTTATTGATTTTGATATCTCTACTATCAATAATGCCAAATTGTCTTTTCATTCGCTACAAATGGCAATGTCAATTCGCGGACATCAAAAGAAGGACGTGCTTCCATTTCATGGCTCAGGAAGTAATCTACTAATCAATGAAAAGCAACAAGCTTAGCATAAAAAGTATTTGGAAAAAACCCAACAAAAAAACACTAAATCCGGGGGGAAGGCTTGGCTGGATGATACTGTATGTAAATGAACATACTGAATGAAAGGGCATTCCGGCTAAGTATGTTTGACATTCATCAAACATGACCTGGAACAAGAATAAATTCCAAGGTGCTTGCAACCATTTCCACATGGCTCACGGATCCCAGATTGTTTTCATGAAAGGACTTTAAGACGATAAGGTATGTTTGTGCGTTTGATTGTGCACTACTTTGTGATTCATGCGCGTTTTTGTAATCTCTTTCACACTGAGAGAGTTTAAAAGTTAAAAAAACACCTCTCCTTTGACACTATGCGTTACTCCATTATGTGCTGCCTTCAAGTGCAGTCGGAAATATCGTAATTATAAGTCGAGAACGCGTGAACGATCCAACAACTGAAGTGATGGATTTCAGTATTGTTTGGCATTCTGGGTAATTAGTATCTATTTACACAACTTTTGCTGTAGAAATTAATTAAAACATCATTAAAATGCCTGATGCACATTACCTCCTATTCTGTCTTCTGCTGCTGCAGTACAAATTTCTGAATTAAACCAACAGCCACCAAAAAACAACTTTCCTTACACAAAAGCACTTGAATGCAACAAGTCGGATTTGACACTTTACCACAGTCCAAAGACATGCAGGTCAGGTGGATTGAAGACTCTAAATTGCCCATAGGCATGAGTGTGTTTGTGTAGTATGGTATATGATGTATGTAATCTAGTAAAGTGATGTATATGACATTGTATATGATGTATATGAAGTATGTAACCTACATGACATAGTATAGGATGTATATGATGTGTATATGTAGTATGTATATGGCATGTACTGTATATGATGCTATGTAAAGCCCTTTGAAACATACTTGTGATAAAGGGCTATATACATAAAGGAGACTAGACTAGACTGCTTCCAAACTCAAAAATCTGAGTTTACGAAGAGCACTCGAAGGCAGCACTGATTCTGACATTCCTTCATAGGCATGGAACCAATTGAACGTGTCAGATCGAGACACATACATAGTGGCGTTCTCAGACATTGTTATCTGCACTGTAAGTCCAGATATGCTGTGTACACTCACAGATGAAAACAGCAGAGGCTTGTGTACATTCCCGCTCCAAATGGTTCGAGGTTTCGAGTGGGAAAGCGCCGGAGCTACAAAATAATTCCAAATGGGCTCATGTGACTGTTCGTGTGAAGGCTTGAGAGACAGGTCTGTCCAAGAAGCAGGTGTCCAACAGGTCCTCTTCCTGTTGTTCGTCCATTGTTATTGTCTTCCCCCCCGACCAGTTGTGGTTTGGATTAGCATAACTGACAGGCTTGTTTACATCCGCCGTAATTGAATCGGGCGCTGTAAGCCATGAGTCATGGCTCCATCTGCGCCATGTCATCAAATGAGAGAGTGAGATGCCTATGGTGAGCAGGGAGGGAGAGAGAGATAGAGAGAGAGAGATGGAGGCAGAAGGGGTGGAGGAAGAAGAGTAAGAGAGATCAGGATGATGAGCTCATCACCTAGGTATAACACATGTGTAAATTACACATTTTCAGTGTCAAGTAACAAAAAGAAAACAATAGGGATGGGACAATATACTTTTCTCAAAATACGATTCGATACGCAATATGAGTTCATGATTCAATACTATGTAATAAAAGTTCAATGACAGCAATGTCTGACTGTGCAGAATTATGTTTATTTCTGAGCTGCAAATCTTTCTAGCGATGGCATTGGCTTGCTAGCATGTAAACAACAATTTAAAAATGTCATTAGAAAGTGAAAATAATATAATTTGGATGGAGAGCTTGTGAAACTGTGATGGTCAAGCGTCTCATTTGTGATTATTACAGCAGAATAACATGGAGCTGATATCATGATTCATTTTCCTGCCCCACGATACGTATTGTCACATTTTTGTATTGCGATATATTGAGTTTCGATATAAGTCGCTCTGGATGAGAACATCAGCTGTGAGTAACTGCCATGCTGTACCCATTGAACTACACAGGCTCATATTCTACTTATGTATTTTCTTTTTTTTATAGTCCTGATTCTGTTATGTCCTCGTTTTTGTTTTTTATTTTGGTCTGTTGTCCCCGTCTTTCCTGTGGAGTTGTACTTGTAGAAGTTGCGGACTCATGTTTTCAAGTGATGAGAAGTCTTCCCAGTAGGCCATCTATCTTGTTCCCCCCTCCTGGAAGGCCCATCCTGCACTGCGACAGATTTAACACTCACACACACACACACACACACACACACACGCACACACACTTGTATGCACGTACGCTGCGTTATAACGTTCACCCTTATGTTTACTATGAGGAGGAGGCAGAGAGCTGGGAGGGAAGGAGGAAGTAAAGACAAAGAGTGAAGCATGCATAACACAAAGGGGGTATACACATGCCACCCTCCCCCGTCACACACACACACACACACACACACACACACACACACACACACACTTCCTCCTTCCTGTGGGAGGTGGAAGTGAAGATAGGCCTCACAGGAATGTCTTTGGAAAAAGTGTTTTTGAGTGTGTGTGTGTGTGTGTATGTGTGCACACGTGTGTTTGCATCATGCACAGCTACTATATTGAATACTTACAGTTACGATAACCTATAGATACTCTGTTACATGCTTACAGTGACTATATTGAATGAACAGTGAGCCATGATAGCTCTGTTTCATCTCATTTCATTATAAGGGAATTCTGAATACTTTTGTACTGAAACAGTAAATGGGTATCCATTTTCAGCCCGCTCCCTCTTTCCCCTCCTCCACCCCTCCCATCTCTCTCTCTCTCTCTCTCTCTCTCTGCCTCTCTCCGGTAGACCAGAGGTAATTCTTGCGTTTCGCTCCTTGTTGTTGCTATTATCTGCTTTATTGAGCACAGTGTCCACCGTCCACAATTCATGGCCATTTCCATAAAGCAGGGGAGAAGGGGGGAGATATTAGAGGAGCAGCAAATGACTCATGACTTGAGGAAGGAAGAGGTGGGGTGAGGAGTGGTGTTGGGGGGGGGTGTGCCTGGTGGGCCTCGGGGTGCCGGGACTCCGCTTTTACCCCCCTCGTCCCACCTCCCCCCTTCCCCCCTCTGCGTCCACGCCACCCCGTGTGCTAGTTAGATGTCGATTTTCTCTCCTCCGCCTCTTCTTCGTCTTCCTCACCTCCTCCTTGTGATGCTACACCACCACCCCCTCCCCCTTTCCTCTCATCCCCCCTCTCCCTCCTCCTCCTCCTCCTCCTCGTCCCTTCTCCTCTCTACCTCTGCATTGCAAACTCCCAACATTAAATTGTGATAGATGAAGAGCGGAGGGCATTCATACAAATCAATGACTTTAGTGTATGTGTCATTAGCCTGCACCACGCAGCCAGCGGTCAGCGTCATAAATCACGCCATGATCGGCTGTCTGCCGTCCCGCGCCGCAGCTGCGCAAACTGCATGCATTAGCCCACACCGGCGTACCGACCCAAGCTGCTTACTTTATACACTAAAACAAGTAATAAGGCGGGGGGGAGAGAAGAAGAAGAAGAGGACCTCTTAGGAGCTTCCAGTCCGTGCAGACATACTGTATAACGCGTTGCCGTGACTCGGTGAACTATACCTGATGACTCAGCTGTGCCGCATTATGCGCATCACAGCAGCCATGTAATGATGTAATGAACGGTGATGTTACACGGAGTTTAAATTCAATTGCATTTCGTTTGTTTTTGAATGTAATCGGGGCGAGATGGGAGACGATGAGGTAAACCAAAGCCGTGGGTTTCACTTTAAAGGAATAGTTCACCCAAAAATGAAAATTCTGTCATCATCTCCTCACCCTCATGCCAGTTGAAACACAGGTGAAGTTTTGGAGAAGACTGCTACCAAGTTGTGCTGGCAACCTCCCTGTGTGTTATATGGACTAACAAATTTCACCTGTGTTTCGTTTGGCATGAGGGTGAGTAGATGATGACAGAATTTTCATTTTTGGGTGAACTATTCCTTTAACTTTAGCGGGGTGGGACACATTCTGGATCAAACCCTGGGCAGCAAACCACACTGACTTACTATGGGATAGTAGTAGACTAAATACAACTCTGTTCTCCCAGACTCCATCAGCCAGATTAAAACAAAAGTTAAGACATTTTCATGAGAAAAGCATGCAGGTATGACCATTACTGGTTAATGAGAAACACAGTAAGACATTGCTAAGCTGAACCCTGATCTGAAGGGCAAACATGAATCAAAAGATGAAACATGGCGGTCTAATTTGTGGTCAAAGTGCCTTTAAAGGCATTAAAAGGAGCTTCAAACTACTACTCTATATTTTTAAAGGGGAGTGGGGCTCAACTGCACTTCTAAAAATGCAGAGTGAGGATATATATATAGAAATAACTGGGGGGAGGGGGCAATTCCTCCTCGTTCCCCCCAAAACTACACCTATGAGATAAGTAAGCAGTAATTTTAAGCAATTGAGAGTGAGAGTGAGACAACATTTAACATTTAAAAAACACGGAACACGCTGTACAAGCGAACGCGGCAGCCTCACGCTGACTTTCTCTTCGGGAGGTCTCTCCCTCCTGTAGCGCGGCCACACAAAAGTTGGAGTTGGCCGCAAAGAAGAAGACTGCGGGTAAAGGCATCATTAATCAAAGCGAGTCCTCAATTAATCAAAGGTGGAGAGTCCTAGTCCGGCGACCCTGCTATCCAAACCAGAACCCGGGTGTCAATACTCGGCTCAGGGAAGCAGCCAGGCAGAACCGCTGCACCAATCCCAGTCAATAAGAGAAGCCTGAAGATCAAGCTGTCCTCCCACGCAAACGTCCCGCTGTCGCCGTCCACAGGAGAATTGGGCATCTCACACGTGGGACGCCAGGGGAGCTGTCGCTGTATGTAAATGGGACAAACAAGCTCAAATAATCGTATTCAGATGGAGGCAGCCTGATTGGCAAAGTCTCCTCTCCTCTGTTATTTTTGATGAAGTAAGGGCTTGATTCGTCACAAGTTTGGAAACACAATGAGCCACTGATCAGACGGTGTAGGAATGGTAGCAATCGTGTATGAAATGTTACATTTTTGTGTATTATGGCGTTTGATATATCCGACTGTGAGACAATACGAATCAATTGTGTGAAAAAAGGTAGTTTTTCAGAGGTTCTGGCAATGGGAGAGCTGTATAGGTCAGTGATTCTTAACCTTTTTCATAGCAACGACCCCTAATTTAGTCCACATTAGAGCCATGGACCCCCATTTGATAAGATTTTGTCTCTCGGACCCAAATCTGAGAATATTTTTATTGCTAGATATGATTTTGTCCAGAATTACATGACTATCTGTATTGTAGGTAGAGAGCTGTTAACTTCTTGTAAATTAAATAATGGTGAGGTTTAACAATTCATCAGTTTGCTGGGGACCCCCTGGAACCCCCTCAAGGACCCCTGGTGGTCCTCGGATCCCACATTGAGAACCACTGGTATAGGTGAATTGCCTGGTTGCCATATTGTTATTTTAAAGCACACCTATAATGCAGCTATATATATAACTACAGCTACACTCTTGTACCAAAACAACAAGAAAAAACATTCAATCTCACATCTTGACCCTTTTTGGCTTTGCAACAATTAGCTTTAAATCTCCCTTAACAAAATGGTTGGTGTAATTAATTACAAATAACATGTGAATATGACTGAGTTTGATAAATCACTTGGTATAGGTATAATCTGCCATTTTGATTTGACAGAAAAAAAAAAAAGTCCATTTTTTTTTCCAAAGAGAAATAACTTGATGCATTAGGAAGACAATGCCATTAGTCAACTGGCCTCTATTTATTGAGAGAACTACATTTTTACACTTCAAACAACTGCCTTTGCATGTCTTTAAAGTCAATTTATCAGAAAAAGTTTGTTTACTCAAGCCCAATTGTATAAATAAAATACACAAGCTGTGCAGAATAACTAGCCAAGCGCCTCTCATGGGAGACTCTCTGCATCTCATCTAAAGAAATTAAAAATAATCATCTATTTATGAACAAAGAAAACACCCATTTTTTTCTTTTCTGAGTTTGCTTTACAATTCTCTGTATTGTAAGAAAGTCAAGGAATCAATTATTTTTTTTCCACCCTCTTTTCTTTGTGAAATTAAGTGTAAGTCACTCATTTATTTGATATACAGACATAATTTGATCTCTAAAGACTTGGGGAAGGCTGCTGATGAGAATGTCTTGTTTTAGCTCTCAACATCAAGGCGTTTTCCCGCAAAACCCCAGCTCCATCAAGACCTCATTAATATCCGCCTTCATTTAGAAGCCGGTTGGTGACCATGGCCGCGTGACGACTAACCTTGTTAGCGTCTTGAACAGTTGATTTAACGGCCAGCATCCACAGCTCTTCATTTAATGGGCTTAGGTGGTTTTTTATTTATATTCAGCAGAATGGCTTGGAAAATATGAGGAGGATTTCTGATTACCTGCTTGCAATTGTGATCTAATTTAGGGATTTACCTGCCTCCAAAACAGGTAGAGACTGTAGATATGAAGTTAAATTGACTTTTTGTAATGTAAAGACTTCAACGTGTCATGCGGAATATTATCCAACACCGTTATTTTAAGTGGTATAAAATGGAATTTGTGTCTAATCTCACAATTAAAATGCTTTCCCCCTTTCTGCTTTTTTGAGAAACCCAACAAGTGATCATCTTGCCTCTAAAACCTTATTAATGATCCTCAGTGACTGTAACAGATTGCCGTTACCCATTTTATTTTGTGATTATATTATTCTAATCTCCAACCCTGTCAGGAGGTATGCATCTCCACCACTATCTCTCCCTCTCTCTCTCTCTCTCTCCCTCTCTCTCTCTCCAGTCCTGGGGTGATGTATGGCCATTGACACCATTAGACAAAGGTATTATTAGCAGATTAGGCTGAGCGGGGGAACGGGGATAGGGACACGGACCGGGGGCCATGTTTCTAAAGATGCCAGGCCCCGTCGTTGGAATAACCCGGCGGCCCCCTTAACCGCCGTCCCAATTACAGCCGCAGCGCGCTCGGCGCACAGCGGGTCACGGAGGAGAGTGAATAAATATTCCCACATTATCTCCGCTGGTGGAAGGGAGCGGAGAGCAGCGGGCCCACGGGGGATACGGCTGCCCCCGTTGGCCCTCCTGACTGGGAGGGTCTGGGAGCGAGAGACAGAGAGAGAGAGTGGGAGAGAGAGAGAGAGTGTGCATTAAGATGTCTGTCGCCTGGTTTGGAGTAATTTGGCCTTAAACGGCTGTTCCAAAGTGCAACGCAAGGTAAACCGGCTAGTTCACCATGCTATCTAAGTATGTAGGTGTGTAGGCTGTTCACTCCAAGGTACCACTTGGACTGGAAATGTTCATTTTGCATTAACATTCTGCGTAGGTGAAAACAATTATAATGTCTTTGTGAAGTCAAAAGTAATAGCCGATTATGTGATATTTTCATAAAACTAAATGTTCATTTTGCTATTTTCTATCACTGATTGCTACAACACAATAGTGATTCAACCTGTATCCGTTCATGAAAGCTTTTCCATTTTGCTGTTCTAGGTCTTTCCTGGGAAAAATCCTGTGGCGCACAGGAAGTGATGCGTTTTTACGTTTCCGGTTCGTTTGGAATAAACAGAAGAAGAAGAACTGGGTAGTTACCATGAGCAGTGATAGCCACCATGGCTGAACAGACAAAGAAAAGAGAAACTCAAACTACATCCACAGAAAACCCAAGCTCCGCCCACGCTGTTTGATTGACAGGTGATCTCTGGGACGTGCAGTGCAGAAACACCACAGTGTTGCACGCTGAGCAACAAAGATGGAGACAAAATAAATGTTAAATGATAATTGTTTGTACTGGTGAGATGGCACAAGCGGACAAAGGTCTGAAATAATATAAATATGACTCATATACGCATAGGCATACAATTTGGGGCTTCCTAAGCATGAATGCGGCTACAGATGATGCAAAGGCTTGTAACGACTGATGCTCTATTTATTATAACCTGTACTGTCTTTGGTCAAACCAGGAAGCATGCATGCATATTGTTCATTCTCTAGAAAAAAGAGGAGGGAAAGAACAGGAGATAGATCATGGTTGTCATGTGAAAACCCTGCAACTCCAATGTTGTTTTTATTATTCATTTTTTATTTCAGTCCTTTTTGTGCTGAAATAATTCCACAAAGACATGGTCATCAGTCAGAAGACACAGCAGCCTGAGTTACAGTAGTTTTGTTTTTAATTATTTAAGAAAAGAAAATGATTTTTCGGACATACAAGGTTTCCGACTGACAGCAACAATAGAGTGTGGAAGTCTCTCTCTATTTCTCTCTCTCCTTCTCCCTCCCACTCTCTCTCTCGTCTTGTTTTGCTTTTATCCTTTTAGTCTTGAAGGAGCCTAATGAGCGTGTGCAGAGGGCCTCTCTCTCCCTGCCCTTAAATCAGTAATTGGTTTCAGCGCCGAGACTGTCAGGAAATTAACACATCACACTGTGACAGCTGTTCATTTTTTTTTCCACCGGCATCCTCTGTCATGTGAGCGGCTGCTGATTTGCCAGAGAACATAACAAATGAGTGGTCGCTAATCAAGAGGCCGCTCTCGGGGGCAGAGAAGTGCCCTCCTCTTCCATTCTTTCTTTCCCCGGTAAGTAAGTAAACAAGGGAGTAAAGAAACAAATGCGACGTGCGGTTTGTGTGTGACTGTGCGTGCGCATGTGGGTCCATGTTGTATCTGCTGACAGCTTGGGCAAACAGGGTATCGCATGGGTGTTACATTGTTCATCCGCTAATAAAGGAATTCCACAAAGAAACTTCAATGTCGTTGAGGTAAGGTTCGACCGATGTGGGTTTTTGAAGCTGCTGATCGTGGATATTTTGTGATCGATGTTCAATATGATTAAATTTGAGGATTTTTACGTCCCAAAAATGATAAGTATTCAGTGTTTTTTTCTTGTCAGGGTGGAAAAGCCTATGAAACAGCATTTAGATCATCGTGGGACACTAAAACTCTCCATTGAAACCCAGACTAATGATAAGTATTCAGTGTTTTATTCTTGTCAGGGTGGAAAAGCCTATGAAACAGCATATAGATCATCGTGGGACACTAAGACTCTCAAATGAAACCCAGACTAATGCAGAGTGACCCACCACACCTATTCAAGGATAGGGGAAACTTTAGGATACATTAATGTCTTTAAATGAAGTATTAATTCGCAAAACCATTACTGAAGATAAAATGTGCAACGAAAATCTCCAGCGGCTGTTTTTCCATAAGACATGGAAACAAAAGCAAACTCTCGGCTTCCATTACCCAGAATTCCATTAAATCAAATTAAAACTTGACCCTTATAAACACATAGTGGTCCAACATGCCATGTGCTACTGGCTTAGAGGCATAAAAATCAATACAATGCCTTGACTTTCTGTTATTTGGGAGTAAGAATTGTCGCTGCAGTAGCATATAATTTTGGCATTATTATACATGTATTCACTCGTTAATTCAATCTCATTCATTCTCACAGCTTCCTCGTGACAGAGAAGCTCCTCATTGATTGGGTTTATTTGCCTGATCACTTAGCCGCTGATAAGACGGGCATTACATCACCGCGATAGTATCAGCTAAAGCCACAGGTTCACACCAAGGTTACATGGAAAGCTGTGTTTGTAAGGTGACTTTAGTGTCCCATGTGTCGTCAGCTGTTAGTAGCATGATCAGGGACTCAACTTAAAATATTGATTTTGGGGAAAAAAGAGGTAAAGTTTACTAAATCAGATGGAGTCATTCCTATGATCCCAGGGTCCTATGTTCCCCAGTTCTAGGGTTAGGGTTAGGGTTAGAGACCTTCAAAATCAAATAAAATTATAACCATTGGTTTTGTTGTGTTTATATAGCTGTTTTGAGGCCTTGTTCCAATAAAAAAAACTGGATAATATTTATGAAATATTTTAACTTGAAACGGATCAAATTTGACCCAAACACAATAGGAGGGTTAATGTGTGTTAACAGAATATTGAACTGGGGAACATAGGACCCTGGGAACATAGGACCCTGGGAACATAGGACCTTGGGAACATAGGACCCTGGGAACATAGGACCTTGGGAACATAGGATCCTGGGAACATAGATACGCTTCCAATCAGATTAGCTGAATAAAGGAAAGTTCCTCCCTTGGATACTTTTACACTGTTAGAAATCATCAATGTTCAATGCATTCCAGGAGTTATTTTGTGATGAAATGTTGTAATTTACTTTTCGGTGTACGTTTCCTACATTTCCCAGAATGCCTTTCGACAAGCCCCAGAGAATGTGCCTGGACTTGTTGCTTTCAGTGCATGTAGGTGAGAGAGCGATAGAAGACTAACTGCAAGAGTGCGAGAGGTCCCAGTCGAGAAAAAGTGAGTGGTGACCCTTACTCAAAACTCAACGTCTCGCTCAAACATCTTTTGCTACTGAACTCCATTGTAGCTGATGGAAATATCTCAATATGACATCACATCATCTAGGTTTGGCCAGTACGAAGAAGAAAAATACACAAAACAACAAAACGGACCCAGAAATGTGTTTTACCTTTAAGATAGCCACTCTATGATATGTCCTCTTTTGATGTTTTTTTTTATTCTGATGAAATTATGTGTGCATATGTGTGTGTGTGAGAGAGATCGTGTGCACGTGTGCATGCGTGAGCGCGTGAAAAGCGCACGCATGTCTCACACACACAGAGAGAGAGAGAGAGAGAGAGAGAGAGGGAGAGCGAGTCCAGGACATCTTATAAATCCCTCAAAAACTACAGCGGGATAATAGCCCAATTAACCTTTTCATTCTTCCCCGCTCGTCAGCGAAATCCTCGCCCTCATTTTTTTCATTTTTTTTTTTTGTAATAAAATGAACTTCTCTCTCTCTCTCTCTCTCTCTCCTCTCGTCGCTCTCCTACTTGCCCGTGAGATCAGAGCGGGAGCGGGAAGGGCCTTGACCCTTCGCACGATGAGGATTCCGACAAACGGACAGAAATAACCGGGTTTTTATTCCTCTGATGCGATTTTTTTTCTCCAACTCGACCGGCTCCTCTCTTTGTCGGCGGTGACCTTATTTATGAGGGTGTCTTAGTGAAGGACTTGTGCCTGGATTAGAGTACAGAGTGTGGAGGGGAGGGGGGGTACAAGTACAAGGCTGGAGGGGTCAGGGAGAGAAGATCCCAATAGGAGGACACTTGGGGGAGGACGGTGAAGGTTGCCGTGGGGAATGTGCGTGTGTGTGTGTGTGTGTGTGTGTGTGTGCATAGTTGGGTTCATTCTACGCCCGCTGCATCGTTCTGGACTCTGTACAAACTGGATTTGTTGGAAAGTTGTAGCAGGTTTTTTTTTTTTTGGTCAATATTAATCTAACACTGTCTTTTAACTTGTCTGTCCATGTATTTGCTAACTGTGTATACCAGTGGTTCTCAACCTTTTTCATATCAAGGACCCCTAATTTAGTCCACATTAGGGCCACAGACCCCCATTTGATGAGATTTTGTCTCTCAGACCCAAATCTGAGAATATTTTTATTGTTAGATATGATTTTGTCCAGAATTCCATGACTATCTGTATTGTAGGCAGAGAGATAAAAGAGAAACTATGACTAAAATAGTGATTCCTCTACATTCTCTAATTGCGTTAACTTGTTGTAAATGAAATAATGGAGAAGTTTAACAATTCATCAAGTTGCTGGGGACTCCCTGGAACCCCCTCAAGGACCCCTGGTGGTTTCCGGACCCCACGTTGAGAACCACTGGTGTATAATGTTTGACTCCTATTATTAGTGTGCTTAGTAACTCTCTTATCACTAATGTTTCAAGATTCAAGAGATTCATTTGTCACATGCATGATTGTACATGTACAACAGCAGTAAAATGCAACAACTCCGACAACTGTGCAAATAGCGAACGTAGTAACAGGATATCAATAATAATATATAGCTATATACAGGGGGAAATGACAAGTATCATAAATGTATCATAATATGCATCATGGTCTGTGTGAATGAATAATATCTGCCTATAATATGTTGTAGTATCCTGTCCTGCTTCATGTCGTCAAGTGTATCTGCCTTAAAGGGGTGTCACTGTAAGTAACCTATGATGTTTATCGACCTCTATCGGTGACCAAGGCAGTGTAACAGCATGGACAGACCTCTGGCACAGCCTACAGTGGCCTGTAATGGACATACATCATAAAGTCACAAGGGGTAATTGGGTGAGGAGTATGGGCCAGAAAGTGACTTTTAAAGCCAGAAATCTCAGTACCTGACCAAGTAATCGTTGATGAGTTGATTAGTCAGTGGTATTGATCAATAACCCCTACAGATATATTATGGTCATTTTGTGCTATGAGGCAGTAAAAATCATACGTATTACACCTTTAATGTTTTCCTCTGGTTATATTTTTATTATTTGCTTTTAATTTTAGGTTGCCATTTGACATCTAGCCAAGGACTGCAGGTGAAAACTAGGCTTCTGGCACATTTACTGAAATGTTTATTAGCGTGCTTTGTCCCTGTCAAATAAACTAATAAAATAAATTAACCAAAAAAAAAAAAAAAATCTCATGAAAGCACATGCAGACCCACACATGTGCGCGAAAGAACACACATACACACACACACACATAGACACTTGTGGACACGGTGAAAAGTTAAGTACATCGGTGTGAACTGTTACAAGGTGAGTTTGTGTCGTGTCAGTGTGTCTGCAGGTCCTCTGTTGTCACCTTGCTCACCGTCACGTCCGGCTCCCAGTCTCTGCTCGTCATGTAGCCGCTCTCGTGCCGAGGTGCGAACCAAAATAAACGCCTCATTAATGCATTTCCACCCCCAGACAATCGGAGCATAATTAAAACTTTTCTCCTCACCGGATGAAAATTACTATGTTTTTTTTTGTTGTTGTTGTTTTGATATCGGCAATTCACACCCGCCCGCTATATTGGAACTAACCAGTGGTGGAAGAAGTACTGAGATCTTTTACTTCAGTAAAAGTAGCACTACAACAATGTCAAGATACTCCATTACAAGTAAAAGTCCTGCATTCAAAATCTTACTTAAGTAAAAGTACATAAGTATTGGCAGCAAAATGTACTTAGAGTATCAAAGTAAACGTACTCATTATGCAAACTGTCCCCATTTAGAGTTATATTTTTCATAAATTATTGGAATATTAACACTGATTTATTGACATACATGTACATGTAAGCAGCATTTTAAAGTTGTCAACGTGAAGCTAATCTTAACAATTTAGCTATACTTTTGGGTAGTCTAATCTATAACAATGCTATTTTATAGTTATTTTATAAAGATGATCAAATAAAATATAAAATATTGATCTGAAAAGTAACTAGTAACTGTAGCTGTGAAATAAATGTAATGGAGTAAAAAGCACAATATTTCCCTCTGAAATGTAGTGGAGTATAAGTACAAAGTAGCATAAAATGGAAATACTCAAGTAAAGTACAAGTACCTCAAAATTGTACAAGAGTACAGAGCTTGAGTAAATGTACTTAGTTACTTTCCACCACTGGAACTAAGTGTGTGAGATTCAAAATACCCCCCACCCTGTTTTTGGCTGTTTTTCTTTCTTCATACTCTGCTCTTTGCAGGATCAGCTCACTCTATTTCAGCTGCAGTGAGACTAGTTGAGAGACTGAGCATTGCAATACAACACTGTATGTTTGGACAGGTGAACGGACGTCCGCTCGCATTACTCAACGCCGTCTGGATGCAAGGACAGACAATAAAAAGAGAAAGAAAACGCTGCCATCGGGAGAATATATCAAGCTTTTCACATCATTCCCTCAGGCCTTTGCACTGCGTGTGTGTGTGTGTGTGTGTCCGCTCCATCCGAAAACTGTCAGGGAATACAGAGAAGTCTATTTGGGGCCTTCTCTACGTGCGCGTGTGTGCGTTTGCATGTGTGAGTGACACCCCAAGGGTACGAAATACAGTTGGGGAAGCGGCGGGAGGAAGAGAAGAGAGGGGCCGAGACAGAGAAACAAACGGTGATATTTCTTGATTTTGACAAGCAGCCGCCGCCGCCGCCGAGGTTGGAATTGCGTCCGAAGTTAGTGTTGTTTTCGACCTCATCTCTTTTCAAATGTGGTGCGGGGGGGGGGGGGCACGGGGAGGAGGGGGGTGGGGGGGGGAGGAGAGAGAGAGAGAGAGAGAGAGAGGCGGCCGCTGGAGCCTGGCGTGTTGGGTGAAATTGGACTGCCTCTCCCCATTATTGTAAACATCATCCCACCAGACAGGCGTGCCGGTCGCGGGGGAGCGCGGGACGAGGGGAGGCCCCCTTCGCCTGGGAGAGAGAGCCGCTAAAACACATCCATTAAGGCCCCAAACTATTTTTGATTTACATGTTCAGACTCTTTAAAACCGTCACATCCACTAGCCCTAACCCCCCCCCCCCCCTCCACCTCCACCTCCTCCTCTTCCTCCACACACACACACACACACACAAACACGCGACGCCGAGAGAAAGCCGCCGTTTCTTTCTTTCGTTCTTCTGGAAACTGCCACCTCCCTCCTCCCTCCTCCCCCTCCCCCTCTTTCGGCGCGGAGGGCAAAAACAGCGGCGGCCAACCTCGGTCGCCGGGTAAATAATAGGCAGCCAATCGCGTGCGTTCGGCGTCTACCTCATTACAGTGTATGCAGAACTTAATGACCTTAACGTCAGCACGGGCTGCAATCATCTGTCACGCCAGCAATTAATTTCATACGAGGCCCACGATGGTGGCAGACCATTTAAAGTTTTTCAAGTCACACTGTAATTTATATCAGGGAGAGGGAGGGGGGGGGGGGGGATGCATATATGACACAAATACGGTATAATGCTAAATAGACAACAAAAAACATTCATTATGAAAATGGAGGGGGGAAAAAGAATCAGATGTAAGAGACAGAGAGAGAGAGAGAGAGAGGTGGAGAGCAAAGCCAAGGTTGAGCGTTTGCCTTCATAATTAGAAGAGGATGATGCGGCTTAAAACGCTTGGAAATATTAACCTTAACTATCTGGCACCCACGATATGAGAACAATAAAGACTCGGGGATATGAACAATAATTACGAGCGGAATGTGATATCTTTCTCTAACGCGATTGCACAAATAATTAAAAAGCGTGGGGGGGTGGGGGGGGTGGGGTCGTCGTCGTCGGATTCTAGTAATAAAGAGGCAGCCGAATCAAACTCAAAACTGCAATTTGCAAAATTCAAACGCTGTTTTAAATCATTTGGAGCAGGGATTTCGGTGAGCATGCAGCGCAGTAAAAACACTAACTGCTGTAACCGCGCAATGTTTTGAATCTTCTCCTTATGAAAATCTCCTCTCTCTCTCCCTCTCCCTCTCTCTCTCTCTCTCTCTCTCGCTCACAGGCCCCGCTGGAAGCTCTCACTACATCTTCACTTCCGCATATAGATTTTTATGAATCACCGCAATTTCATAAAAGTCCCATTAGATGTGAATTACCGATGTTATGGCTTCTCCTACAAATATCTCAGCAAGGTGCGACTGTCGCCACTGGCTAGACTCATAAAGAACGGAGCGTTAATATGGGCTCTGTATGGACGGGCCGTGCTGTAAGTTATGTATGGTGTGGATGGTAATACAGTACGGCTTCTCATAGGAGACAAGCTATACAGTGAAACACCTATTAAACGCTTATATATGGACTGTGTTATTTGCGCACATGTGGGCAAAATGACACTCACATGATGTCTTTTTTTGTTTTTTGGGAGGTTTTGTAAAACACTGATTATTCTAAATGCACTGTTTGAAGTTAGAAATATGTTTGAATATATGTATAATGTAATAATAATATGTAATATGTTAGAAATAGGATAGGAGACAAGCTATACAGTGAAACGGCCATTAAACGCTTATATATGGACTGTGTTATTTTCGCGCATTTGGGAAAATGACACTCACATGATGTCTTTTTTTGTTTTTTGGGGTTTTTTTGTAAAATACCGATTATTCTAAATGCACTGTTTGAAGTTAGAAATATGTTTGAATACATGTATAATATAATAATAATATGTAATATGTTAGAAATGCATACAAAAAACCGATAAGCGCTATTTTGAGAGCCATTAAAAGACATTTTTAACACAAAATGCCCTCATAAATATTCTACAATGACCAGTTTACAGCTAAAAAAGGGGGGAAAAAAGGAAGAGATGAAAAAAAAAAAAAGAAAATAGATATTCCATAAGTGCTCTTTAAGTACATATAATGTGGAATATTACCACGATCCAAAGATCTATGATTAGGTTCTTTTTTTTTTTCTTTTTTTGCTAAATAAGAGTATATTACACCATTTATCAAACGGAGGGGAGACGGTGACGCGTCTCCTGCCTTCCATTCATCATGATTACAGTGGCATCAGTCCTAGTTTGTGTCTGAGGTCACGATGGAGTCTGAATCCGCCGGAGTCTCCGGGCGGGAGGGAAATCCTCACTGCCGCGTTTGACTGGCACATGGTCAAGGTCAGCGTCTTGATTACATGTAATAAAACTGACCCAAATATGAATAGAGGATGTGTGTGTGTGTGTGTGTAGTGTGTGTGTGTGTGTGTGCAGGCATGTCAGTGTGTGTTTGATTTAAAAAATTGGATTTTCTCACCATCTTTCAAACATCACAGCATTTAAAACAAACACTAGCGTTAAGTTTCGTAATGTGTTTAAATGCAGCATGCTGTTATTTCATTGTAGTGAGTCATTCCATAAGACTGGATACAGGCAGGGATGGAAATTAATATCAGCCATCTGCCAAATACATGCTGTTTAGCTGGTAGGTCTATAAACTCTACCAGCATCCCTAAACAGGTCACCAACCTACATTAATGTGTTTTTATTTATTCTATGCGAGCATGACTTCAGCCAGTAAAAAAAAATGCACAAGGATATGCATCATGATATAAAAAAGTTGAGGAAAGAGGAAGTTAAAATAGATTAAAAAAAAGAAGAAAAAAAAGTCGATATTATCCAATACTCTGCTACTATTATGTGCTATTATTCCTGTTCTAATACCTGCATTTGCATATATGTACAGTTTATTAGTCCCTCTCTCTTTAAAGGGGAGGGAGGGGCGGTCCACTCTCCACCACCATTTTATTCTTTTTTTTTTTTTTCTTTCTTTTCAGTCATATGTATACAGTAAAGAGTGTAGTGAAGTGGCGTGACAGCAAAGGATGAGCTGGACTTTAAGCGCTGTGCGGTGGGCCACATTAGCCCAGCGAGACACCCATAGGCGCCACCCATAGGAGTCCGGAGCATTTAGCATGACATCATCTTCACAGCAGGGGGGTGGGTGGGTGGGTGGGTGGGGGGGGCATGTTCAAGCTGTAGTTGCCCTCTGGATGCAGTTCAATGCTTAAGAGGAAGAGAGGGGAGAGGAGAGGAAGAGAGTCGGTCGGGTCTGGTTCTTCCACGCTGAAGGGGAGAATCTGTCTTTTTTTTTCCCAAGGAGGGGCGGCATTTGGGAAATGCATGCATGCGCATTGCAGTGCAGGAACATGCTAACACACACACACACACACACACACACACACACACACACAAACAAACACACACACACGCACAGCCCCCATGCCGTGCGGCGCTGATTCCCGTCATCTCTGATCTCGATGATCTCAATCTTGTCATCCACTGGCTTGAGTTCAGCCTCCACTCACACCCGCAAACACACACACACACACACACACACACACACACACACACACGCGGTCTGTTGTTGGTTAGAGGTACATGACTGCATGGTGTCTGGTGTTAATCTGACCCATCTCCCCGCTGCCCATCGCTCGTGCCAACACATTTCACAACCGCGCGCTCTCATTTGTCAACAACAACAAAAAAAAGCAAAAAAAAAAAAGCCGCTCTCCTCTTGTTTTTCCCCTCCTTCTCTCCTATCAGCGTCCTTTACAGCACATCCAGCTTTGTTCGGCGAGAGAGAGAGAGAGAGAGAGAGAGAGAGAGAGAGAGAGAGGGGGAGAAGGGGGGGACTGTTGTGCAGTGACAGATTCAAAACAGAAAAATACAAATCAGGCCTTTGAAAACCGGCTGAATAGAACGTGCCAGTATCAATCAGTTTGCGCCCGCCCGCTCGTGCCCCGATGGACGATGACAAAAGCATCCATCTCGCCCGGCGATGCGGCCGCGGACGCGTCTTCAATCTGCAATGCAAAATTAACCTCGGTTTAATACAGATGCGAGGGAGGGAGAGAGAGAGAAGGAGGGAGGGAGGGAGAGGGAGAGGGAGAGAGTTCAAATCCTGTGTGTCGTTCCATTATCTCTTCCCTTGTTTTCTCCCTCTCCTATACCTGCCCCCCTCCGCGCATCCTCCCCGCCTCCGGTTATGAACGACAGGCCGAAGAGTCAAGACAGCGGATGGAAACTTATATCGCGCATACACACACACACACACACACACATACACACACACACACACACATACACACACACACCCACACATACACACACATACACACATACACACACACACACACATACACACAGGCAGCGTCCCTGACCAATGTACGTGTCGACAAAAAAAAAAAGAGAGAAGGATGTCGCGGGCAAAAATGACTTCCTCGTTGATGAAAAGGGGGGTTTTCTTCGCCGCCGCTGTGTGGAGAAGAAGAAGAAGAAGAAGAAGAAGAAGAAGAAGAGGAGAAGAGGAGGATTTTGAAATTGTCTCCCAGTGATTGTGATTGCCAAGCGCACGGGCCAGGCCATTATATCACTGAATCTTTGTTAAGCAGCCCCTGAGAGCGGCTGACAGCATAATTAATCTTACCATATGAACAAAGGGACCCACTCAATAGTACTGAGGACGCTTATTAAAAAAATACTAAACACACGCTCTCCCCTCCCCTCCCCTCCCCTCCCTCCCTCCCTCTCTCCCTCTCTCTTTCGCCCTCCCTTCCTTAAAAAGAAAAAAAAAACAGGAGAGAACCCCGTCTGAAACGGCAGTGTAGCGGGAGAGGTGGCATCATTATCATTATCTTTTTTCTTTATTTAAGGTTTTTATTCGGAAGGTGAAACGATACAAGGTGGACGTGGGGGGGGGGGGGGGGGAAGTGGG
Organism: Centroberyx affinis; assembly: GCF_046629955.1. Lineage (NCBI taxonomy): Eukaryota > Metazoa > Chordata > Actinopteri > Beryciformes > Berycidae > Centroberyx > Centroberyx affinis. Next base: position 56,859 of record NW_027281916.1, on the reverse strand, counting down.
GGGGGGGGCAGCGTATGGTGGCAGAATGATGGATCATTTCCACGCGACAGTGAACGATATTAAACAATAATAGTGTTTACGCGATACCGCAGACCAAATAGTTTTAATTAGAATTTTTTTTTTTTTTTTTCAGATTAGTGCAATCTTTACCCCCCTCCCCCCCTCGCGTGAATATTCAACAGCAATGGGACGAGGGGATAATGCGGTTGTGTTCAGAACACCCCCCCCCACCCCCCTCTTCCTCCACTGTCCTTGTCGATGGCCCGAGAACGAAAGAAATGATTACAAATATTGTTTTGTTTGTCAAGTAGGGTTCGACCAGTATGGGTTTTTGAACGCTATCTGTAGCTTTTGACTGAAGTTTGACTCTGTATCTTTAAATATGATCATTTTCATTCCAACATATTACAAGTATTCAGTGTTTTCCCCCAGAATTTTCTTCTTGTCAGGGTGGAAAAGCCTCTGAAACAGCATTTAGACACTAACACTCTCCACTGAAAGCCACACTAATGACATTCTTATCGTGTCCGCAGCTCTTTAAAGGAATAGTTCATCCAAAAATGAAAATTCTGTCATCATCTACTCACCCTCCTGCCAGTTGAAGTTTGTCCATATAACACACAGAGAGGAGAGAACAGGTCCCCATTGACTTCAGTTGTTTTGGAGAAGGCTGCTACCAAGTTGTGCTGGCAACCTCCCTGTGTGTTATATGGACTAACACATTTCACCTGTGTTTCATTTGGCATGAGGGTGAGTAGATGATGACAGAATTTTCATTTTTGGGTGAACTATTCCTTTAAGGCAGAGTGACCCACTCCACCTATTTAATGATAGAGAAACTCTGACTTAATCCGCTTAATTGAACAATCAAATGAATAAATAAAACATTCAAAGACAACAATATTCCATCGGTTTAACCCTGTTTTCTCTTGTCTTTTGAGTGGCTTGATGTCACATTTTTGGTTGGCTGTCTCAAAAGGGAGCATGTCAGTGACCATAAGTCGTTTCTTTTGCATAATATCCAGTGATTGCATAGAATTCAAATTCATGTTAGCAAGGTTAACTCATTGCTTTGACCAAATAGAACTTTTCTGGTGATATGTAAGCATAGCCATATGTATAGCAAAGCCTCTCTTTTCCAAAACTCTTGGGATTCCTTGGGTTCCTTCAAGACAGTGAATAGTTCGGACGACTGAAATACTGGGAACGTTCATGTGGAAATATGAGAGAGTCCTGCATAGTGGTGCATGTGCATATTAAGCTGTAGGTAGAATGTGAAGTGTAAAGGCTTCTAATTCATGCATCGACACAGAAATTCCTGCAATTTTTCATTGTTTTCACATTTCTATATATTTCAATCATTGGGGAATTTGTAAAAGTTAACCCCAGTTTTTTAAGGCAACTCCCCTTTAACATCTCTCTCTCTCTCTCTCTCTCTCTCTCTCTGAACTGGGCCTGGCTAAAAGAGGGGTGGAGTCGACTAATTCATCAGAACCAGGTCACACACACACACACACACACACACACACACACACACACACACACACACACACACACCCACGCGCCCCGGCTACTAGATCATTCCTGCAACCACAAAATCACTTTAATATATTCCCAGTGCTACTTTTTGAATATTAATAAAATATCAATTATTAATTTTGCCTTTGGCATGGCAAGATATACTAGTTTTAATTAGTGTACTGTACTCCTTCACAATTAAAAAATAATTGATGTCCATACATGCGGGCATTTGGCTGTGATGGTCTTTCTTGTTGTTGTCAACAGAGGCGGCGGAGAGGCGCGGCGCCTCTCGCCTCCTCCGGTCCGCGGTTCAGATGCTCCGTGGGGCCCGGAGCCATCCACTCCCATCCTGATAAAGAGCAGCATCAAAACAAGATAATGAGACAGATTCGGGGCTTTTCAAAAGACAAGAGAGTGTGTGTGTGTGTGTGTGTGTGGGGGGGAGACAAGAGAAGGAAGATGCTGATGAGAAGGAAGAGATTCTGTTTATGTCGATGTTCAGATGAGAGACGGGGCCCGGGTGGCGGGGGTCAGGGCCGGGGCCGGGGCTGACCTCACGGAGCCAGAGCTTGCCCCTCACGCGATCGTCAGGACGCTGTTGTTTGGTTTAGAGATCAAAATGGCGGCGGGTGTGCACGCTGACGACGAGCAGGTTTTTATTATTTTTATCGTGCGGTATGCTGATGAGAGCGTGCGCCTTTGTTTGACCTTTCACCCTGTGTGTGTGTGTGTGTGTGTGTGTGTGTGTGTGTGTGTTTTGGTGTGTGTCATTGTGTGTTTTTCCTTAGTGTTGTATGTGTGTGTGATTGTGCAATTTTCTTTGGCTTTCCATGTATGTGTCTGTGTGTGATTATGCATTTTTCCTTAGTGTTCCATATACGTGTGTGTGTGTGTGTGATTGTGCATTTTTCTTTGGCTTTCCGTGTGTGTTTCTGTGTGTGTTTTTGTGTGTGATTATGCATTTTTCCTTAGTGTTCTGTATGTGTGTGTGTGTGTGTGTGTGTGCGCGCGCATGTGTTTTTGTGTGATTTTGTGTTTTTCGCCTGTGTGTGTATGGGTTTTTGTGTGATTGTGCATTGTTCTTTGGTTTTCCATATGTGTGTCTGTGTTTCTGTGTGTGTGATTGTGCATTTTTCCTTAGTTTTCCATATGTGTGTGTGTGTGTATGTGTGATTGTGATTTTTCATTTTTCTTTGGTTTTCCATTGTGTGTCAGTGTTTGTGTGTTTTTGTGTGTCTCGGTGTGTGTGTGTGTGATTGTGCATTTTTCTTTGGTTTTCCATGTGTGCATATTTTCCTTAATATCTGTGTGTGTGTGTGTGTGGTGTGTGTAACTGTGCATATTCCTTAAGTTTTCCATGTGTGTGTGTGTAACTGTGCATTTTCCTTTGGTTTCCCGTGTGTGTGTGTGTGTGTGTGTGTGTGCGCGTGTGTGTGTGTGTATCTTCTCTGCATGGTGAAGTGGCAGATGGAAGTGTGAGAAGCAGGAAATCTGCTCCTGTCCATGTCAGTTCTGCTCCACAGAACTCTGATAACTGAATAATAATCCTCCTAGTCTGTCTACTGCTCTCTCTCGCTCTCTCTCTCTGTGTTTCTCTCTATCTCTCTATCGCTCTGCTTCTCTCTCAATTCTGCTCGCTCTCTCTCTCTCCCTACTTTCTTTATCTTCTGATTGTCTCTTTAGGATTTGTTCCATCCCGGCCAAATTATCGCTCTCTAACCAAACGCGTGGAGTGATCCAGTTTGCTGTGAGGCCAAAGGGTCAAGAGACACTGAGGATGGAATGAATAATTGCAAACCTTAATGTTTTGGTTTTTGTTTCGGAGTGATAAGGTGTCGGGTTGTACGGTTCTCAAGTTTTAGGAGGGAAGCTGCTGAAATGCTCGGTTCCCACTCTGTTCTGCCTCTCCTCTGCAGTTCTGTCCTGCAGTCAGAAATCCCACTCACTACTTTCCTTTCCTAATTGTATTCTCTCTCTCTTCTGTCTTTACTATTACTATGCATAGTATTCCCTACTATTCATAGTATCCCCATGATGTCACATGCATTTCCTACCAAGTCCCTCCCCTTCCGGTGGATCACAATGGGACCTTATTTCGGAAAAAAATATGTACGGTAGTCAACGGCGAGAGACAAATAATTGTTTGATCCCGTTTGAATTGTGCCATGAATTACACATATGATGTTTTGTCAATTTAAAAGATAATTTTGCAAATCAAGAAAGTCGCAGTTTGTCGTAAAACTGTTGAAGTATCTGTGAAAACACGTAATTAGAAAGATGACACACCCAAAAGTGGCGTAAGTGATGTCATAACTTTCTCTTTCCACAAGCTGCCCAGAGCCTGAAGCTCAGTCCCTCTCAGATAGCAGTAGTATTATACACAGCCTGGAAGGTAGACAGTAAGAACGGGTTTAAACTGGTTCAGGATAGTTTTAGTACAGTGGGGGCTAACGTTAACGCCATGCCTGTGTGTTTCCTATGTTTCCTTCCATGTTGGTGTTGGTGACGTATATTGTGTCAGACGAGAGATGTAGTTCACTGAGCGGTTTCACACAAAACTAAACGTTACTTTAAAGTTTTATGACAAACTGACACTTTCTTGACTCAAACGGGATCAAACAATTATTTGTCTCTCGCCATTGACTACCGTACATATTTTTTCCGAAATAAGGTCCCATGGGGGACAGCGGAAGGGGAGGGACTTAGGCTCTCTATATGATGTATATACACAGGTCACAGGCTGTGGCTGTCATTTGATTATCACCTGTTAATTTATTACAATCACCTGTTATTTTCCTACCAAGATGGCCATGTGCTGATGTGACAGAATACTAGGAGTAGAGGCTTTACAGTTGCATCACAAATCTCCCAGTCTGGAGCCATCATGCAGGTCCTTTGGAGAATTGCCAGTGCAAAAATAATGGCTAAAAATATAACAACGAGGGTAGAAAAAGTAAGACACCTGGAAAATAATTTAGGTGAAATGTAGGTTACTGTGACACAGTAAACTGTCTTGTCTTTAGATCTAGTCTCTACTCCAAAACACTCTGAGTTGTAGCTTGAGAGGAGCCAGCTCAGTTAACCTGAACAAACTGTTAGCTAGCTAACTATCCAGCAAACACACTGATGTTAATGTGAACATGCAACTACTAGCAAAACACTTGCGAGTTGTAGCTTGAGCAGAAACAGCAGAGTTAACCTGAACAAAAGTCGGAGCTGGGAATGACGTCACACCTGAGTTGACCGCGTTCCAGTACAACAAGTCGGAAAACCGATTCGTTTTTTTTATTTCACGGGGTGGGGGAAGTGGGGTTTGCTCTAGCCAGGTTAGCCATTGTTAGCAATAGATAACAACGCATTACGCGGTATTTTGCGCATACAAACACCAATATGTCCACAGATAGAAGTTGGACAGTACTGTGTGTACGACTGATTTAATGAGACACAAATAAGACAGAAGTGCTAATAAACAGTATATTACTACAGCTTGAGGCGCGGAGCAGCCATCTTGGATTTTGAGGTCGGGGTTGGTGAGGTTCTTCAGGGACTTCAGGGGGCGTTCCAGTTGAAATTTCCGGGAACTTGGAAATTCCGACTTCCCAGTTCAAATGGAATGCACCATAATATGTGACTACTAGCCACTAACTTACTAATGCTAGCTTCTACTAGATGCATAATAGACTAGAGTAGAAATTAAATTTACAACAATGCAATGATGATGAGACAGTCATGGCTACCTGACAAGATACTATGGTTAGCTGCTAGCTAACAAGCTAACATTATCTAAATACAAAATCAATCAAATGTAGGCCTTACAGTGTCGAAATGATCAGTTCATAGTCACAAACAGCACAGAAATTAATCACATCTATTGATTTCTGTTGAGATGGACAAGTTGTACGTTTAAAAACACAAGCTGAGGTCCTCCAATATGGCCGCCAAAAAGATGCGTTACCTCACCTGAAAGCGCTCTATTCCCTCTCTCACTTCACCTCCCTGTCACTCTCCATCTCTCCCTGTCTTTCTTCTTTTGTGTTCCTCTCTCTCTAAATTCAATTCAATCTGCTTTACTGCCGTGAAAGTTAGATGAACAGCATTACCAACGCATCTGAATACAATTGAGTAAAAAATAATAACAATAAATATAATAAACATCTGTTCCACTTGCATGACTGTGCGTATGTGTGTGTGTGTATTCATTGCAAATTGACTATCAGTATTTCTCTCTTTCTGTGTGTGTGTGTGTGTGTGTGTGTGTGGATTTAGCGGCAGGAGGCCACTCTCACCTCCTCTGACTGACTGACTGCCATCAGCCTCCTCACATGTAAATTCCAATCCTGCTCTTCGTCTCCTCTGGGAGAAAAGGAAAAGAGGACACGGAGTAGTGGGAAAAAAAAAAAAAACACGACCAGGGGATTTATGACACACACACATCAAGGAGAGGAAAAAGAGAGAAGATAGAGAGAGAGAGAGGGAGAGTTTCAGAGACTCGGCTAATGGCGTTGGCATGAGATTTGAGGGTTTAATATTGCATGCGGTTGGATTTTTTTTTTTTTCTTCTCTTTTTTGTGCAATTGACCAACATGACATGCCTAACTGTATAAATGGGCGGCTTTATGATGATAAGATCACTGGCTAATAAGATATTTATGTGACACGCTGACGGATCCATCTCCTCCCTTCCCCGTCCTGCCGTCTTCACGCCTCGCCGAGCCGGTGAGGATCAAACGCAAATTCTCCAAATGGGGTCGTTAAATGGAGAGGAAATTTAATAAATTAATATATTTCTTTTTTTTTTTTTTCCCCACAAGGAGCTGAAAGAGAAAGATGGGAGAAAGAGAGTGGAAGGGAAGGAAGTTTTAACTCCTGACAAATCATTTTGAGTCCAAGTGGGGTGTTTTGTATATTCAGACATGGGGGTCACTTGGATGTGGCGAGGTGTTGCACTTGTCCAAATTTTGTATTATTGAAATATGTATATTATATAATGAAGCGCAAAGATCAAGCACAAAATCTCCAGAAATTGATTTAGAAGACAGATCTCAAAAAGTCATATAAGGAGAGAATTCAGGACCGATGTTCACTCTAAGCTGATAGTTTGGTGACTTATGTTTAATAATTTATCACATTGACCAACTTATTATATTATATATTAGTCACTGCTCCATTGACTTCACAGTATTCAGCCACATCTGATTCAAAACTATGTTATAAGATCGCATCTATAAAGCGAAGCATTCCCAGACTGGCTTTGACAACAATGTACATAACATTCTGCACACTCCCTTCTTCCAACCCCTGCAACATATCGCTGTATATGCTCGTATACAAACATCCTCTGGAGTGGAGATATCCAGAGGGCCCAATTAGCCGGAGACATGGAGAGAGAGCGAGGGAGAGAGAGAGAGTTAGAGAGAGAGAGAGAGAGAGAGAGAGAGCATGTACCTCTGTGTCAGACTGTGCTCTTTGTCAACCGGCAGCCTCCATGTTTGAGCACAGGCCGCCTGTCAGCTCCTTCACAGCATCCATAACGACGCATGTGACATACAGTACACACAAGCGGGCGCGTACACACACACACACACACACACACACACACACACGCATACACAAACACACAACGCATCAACATGGCCGTGCTAATTAGTCTAATGCTGGTAATGAAGGGGCCTGACATGCTAACATCCTCTGGAGTGATGCTTCCCGCATGCAATGTAAACACACGTATGACACCATCTGACCCCCCCCCCCCCCCGCACACACACACACTCTCGCTCGCACACACACTTCTCCATGCAATTTAGAGTCACACAAACATACCTCACCCACAGCCACTACCACTTCTCCATGTACTGACATACATTTTGCGCGGCTGACTATACCGGCACCCAAAGGCCCATGTGATCACACTCTAAAACTGGCGCCATACATTACTATAGAGTCTTCTCCCTCACCTGTGACACTCAGGGGAAACACATGGATGTAACACACTTTTAGCCCAGCAGCTATACAGATTAGATTAGATGAAACTGTAATGGTCCCCGTGGGGAAATTGTGGTGGGTGCAGCAGTAGAGAATGGGATAAAGCAACAACTAGGATACAACTAAGACTAGAGGGTATAAGGTATAATGCGCCCGATAATTACAGCTAGTAGAATTTGAGTCTAAAGTGAAGGATTCCCAGTAGGGATGGGATGATATGTTCAATGACGACAAAGTCTGCCTGTGCAGAATTATGTTTATTTCTGAGCCACAAATCTTTCTAGCGATGCCATTGGCTGCTAGAATGTAAACAACAATTTAAAAATGTCATTACAAAGTGCAAATAATAGAATTTGGATGGAGAGCTTGTGAAATCGTGATGGTCAAGCGTCTCATTTGTGATTAGTACAGCAGAATAAAATGGAGCGTGGAGTGGTGTGTCCAGGCCATTTTGACTGGGGTGGCCAAGGTGGGGCAGAGGTGGCACTGAGCGCGGCATTTAGGAAGGATGTAGGCAGGTCCCAGGTCAGAATTCTGACTTTAGTCTCAGAAATCCGAGATTAATCTCAGAATTTAAATACATTTTTCACATGTGGCCCTAATCCTCTTCCATATAAGGCCCAGGTTGAAAACAACCAGAATTATCAGGCATAACTGTATGCAAATAAAAAAAAAAAAGTATGCTACTAACATTACTTCTTGGTCTTTATCTTCAGGTGCGTGCTGCATTCCGTTTGGTCAGACATTGTGTTTTGTTCACATACACTCAAGGAGCGTAGTTTTGGAAAAAGAAATTAACTGGCTTGATGGTCCCGCCTCTAACATGGCCATCAGCCAGTCATAACTTCGGATTTTGGGGTGGCACCTGGGGTGGCCAATCAGATTTCAGGCCACCCCCTAGACACGCCCCTGAATGGAGCTAATATCACGATTCACGATACATATTGTCACATTTTTGTATCGTGATATATTGAATTTCGATATATCGTCCCATCCCTAATTCCAAGGAAACGCTTTTGAGGAAATAAGAAACTAATTCTTACCGAGCAGGCGATTAAATATGGGACAATGTAAATTTCTAATGTCAAAGGATCTGTGAAAGGTTTTCACATGACTTCCAATACTTCCAATACTTACCAGCCATAAGATGATAAACATTGTGCTGTGGTTTGTTATGCACGCTCAACATCACAGTGCATTTTCCACGGTTCCATAAGATCAGAGCACGAACTCACTCAAGAACGCAGAAAAGGTAGTGTGTCAGGGCAAAGGCACCTGTTCTAGTTTTTCCACACACACACAAACAAACACACACACACACACACACCTTCACACACCCTCTCTTTAAATCTCGGAGGAGCTGCCTGTGTACTCTATATTTATTATCCAGGGTGGCACTGTTGATAGATGAGATACCTACTCAATTACAAGGGCACAACATTGCCTTTCCAAGCTGATAGGGTGAAAAACTGGCTCCTTTCTTCTTCCCTTCTCTTTTTTTCCAGCCCTCCATCCAGAAGGGTGATATACTACAATGTTGGGGGGATACATCTCACCGACACTCTGGAGCACCCCCTTACCCCCCGAAAGCCCATCACCATACAAAGAGCAGGGGGTCGGCATACAGTACACAGAGAAAGACATACAGCTCATAGGATACACTAGGAATCGAGGAAGGATTTCTCGCTACCTTGTACCTTATATCACTATATGACTGAATATAGCATGCACCCACACACACACACACACACACACACAGACAACCAGTACGTGTGCAAACAGAGCACGCGGCTGCAGCCGGGGGGGGGGGGCCCGCAGCGGCATTAATCTCCATCCGGCCAAGATTTGTGAAGCCGGGGAGATTGAGAGGAGGCCGATGATGCCGGCTGTTTCGAGGCGGACATCTTGGAAGCGCGATGTTGAGCTATGTTCCCCCCCCGCCGGCCGCCTGGGGGGGAGGGAGGGAGGGGGAGGGGGATAGTGGTGGAAGAAGGGGGCATCGACATATAAAATGGTTGTAAATTTGCATTAGGCTCAATCCATCATCGCAGGCCAGGGCGAGAGAGGGAGCGGGGGGGGGGGGGGGGGGGGGGGGAGAGGGTCTGGGAGAGAGAGAGATAGAGAGAGAGGATGGGAGAGAGACAGTGGAAAGAGGGGGTGGTTGTGGGGGGGGGCTCCGCTCGACACTGTGGCGAGGCCGGCCCCCTCTCCCCTCTCTCCCCTCTCTCTCTCCTCCTCTCTGACAGATTCCTATTTAAGTGACTGTGAATGCAACAATTCCACAAATAATTTGTCAAGCCGTGCGCAGCTGAACTGGCTCTGAACCCGTCTCCCTCTTTCTCTCTCTCTCTCTCTCTCTCTCTCTCTCCCACACACTCTCCCAGTTGCTCGCTCCCCTTGCTGGCTACACACACACACATGCACACACATAGAAGCATGTACGTACACACCCGCGTGGATGACGTGTGCACAGTTGCATGGAAACATACACAAGTTCTCACATGTTCTCACTGTCCCTTCTCTCAGGCTAACACAGCTCTTGCCTTGTTGTTGGGCTGCCAATACCATTGGAATTCACAAAAGACAGATTTGCCTAAATGCAATGGGCTTCCAAGTCAGGGTCCTGGGACCACCAGGGGGTACTTGAGGGGGTCCCCAGCAAAATGAAATATTGTTCAGTGTCATTGTTTCACTTCCTAGAAGTTAGTACAATGTATAAAGATGACTATTTTGATGATAGGTTTCATTCTCCCCACTGTTACCTCCCCATTGACAGTTATTGTTATAAAGTCATATCTAATATAAATCTTCTCAGATGGATTTCCTGAGGGCATAATCTGATCAAATGGCGGTCTGTGGTCTTAAGGGGTCCTTGACATAAAAAAAAGTTTGGCAACCCTCGGCCTAATTAAATTATTAGTGCTTCAAATGTTCACACGATAGCATTAGCCTGATGTACCCATAACATTAGCATATCAGCAATGGAGAGAGGGGTCCTGGGGCTGAGCGGGCAAAGGTTAGTTTAAGTCTTACAAACATTTAGCTGCTCTGGAGGAAGAAATAATCTTACTGGTTGAGCTAAACCTCAATGGGCGAAGGCAAAGGAAGATTTTAGCCAACTGGCAAACTTGAATGGCAATGCCTTCTTTTTTCAGTTGTTGATGTTGGAAGGTCAGCAGCTAGCTAACTAGCTTACCTAGATAGCTAAAGGCTGGTATGGCTAGTTTGAACTTAAAGGAATAGTTCACCCAAAAATGAAAATTCTGTCATCATCTACTCACCCTCATGCCAAATGAAACACAGGTGAAATTTGTTAGTCCATATAACACACAGGGAGGCTGCAGCACAACTTGGTAGCAGCCTTCTCCAAAACAACTGAAGTCAATGGGGACCTGTTCTTTAGAGTTCCAAAACAAAAACAGCCAAACAATCACACTGTGAATAGAAAGACCTATACACCATTATTTGTTGCAAATCAATCAGCTGTAGTTAAGATTTGCACTAAATGATGGTGTAAATATACTGTAGGTCTTTTTGGAACTCTGAAGAACTGGTCCCCACTGACTTCAGTTGTTTTGGAGAAGGCTGCTATGGAGTTGTGCTGGCAGCCTCCCTGTGTGTTATATGGACAAACTTCACCTGTGTTTCAACTGGCATGAGGGGGAGGAGATGATGACAGAATTTTCATTTTTGGGTGAACTATTCCTTTAAGGCCAGCTAGGCTAACTAGCTAACCTAGATAACTTAGTATTGCATGTTTTCAGTTAGTAGCAAGGCTAGCCTTCATAATATTAGCTTCCTCCTCTCTTACCTCTTGCCTTTTTCACTGGGCTTCAACCTAATGTTGCTCAACCAGCAAAAACTGGTTCTTTGGCTGCACCCACTGATACTTAGGCTACAGTTTAGGAGATTTGAATACTGCTAACAAAGTTTCTTCCATGCCACACTCTTGTTCTGTCTCCCATTGTTCCTGTCTTGCTCTATCGCTGTATAAGGTAAGATAAAGTAGAAACGTCATTATAAAACACACTGGACTGATTCGGGCGTATACACATGCATGCGAGCGGAGGTGAACGAAGGCAATAATATTGTTTTATTCGCACAATAACGACCTCGGAGCTCCTCCATCAGCGCCGTGATCTATCAGGAACGGGCCGTGAGCTCCGGTGAAGGATGTCCCTTATCTCTCCCCGTCAGCGGGGGCATTACTCACCCAGGAAGTTTGGTATAGGATGGGGTGGGAGGGGGTTGGGTGGGGGAGTCCGGTGTTGTCAGGCCAAATTGGTGATCAATCACCACATCAGAGTCGTCCCCCCCCCCCCCACCCCCACCCCCGTCACGCTGATTACATGCAATACAATGCAGGGAGGGAGAGAGAGAGAGAGAGATGGAGAGAGGGAGGAAGTCAAAATGTTTAGAAGTAAAAGGAGGATGGAAATAAAAGTAAGGGATAAGCTTGGACTGTATTGATGACGTCGAGTCAATCGACAAATTTTCGCACCATACAGTGGGCATTGAGAAAGGTGGGATGAGAAGAAGAGGAGGGGAAGGAGAGAGCGAGAGCGAGAGAGAAAGAGAGCTGAGGGGAAATGGAGGAAAAGGCCTTAAGCAATGACTTCAGAGGGCATAGCAGAAAAGGGAAAAAAGTGTTCATTCATCATTATTGTCATGGGCTTTGGCAAATGATAACAATTTGTCTTCATCCCTATTTTTAGACAATGAGCCACAATAGCCATTTTGGCCAGATGGGAAAGAGGGCCTGTGTGAGCAATATGCTACGTTTTGTTTGATGTCCTTTATGTGGAATTTCTTAATTAGGACTTTCTGCCACCGGTGCCTGTTTCGGGACAATTATTTGTAAATGTATGCAGTTCAGTGACATATTTAGATGTATGGATGCGTATAGAGCATGCGTTGACTCTCTTTTGTTCGGCCATATAAATAATATGGCAGACATTATTTAATTCTTCGTAGCATAATGTACTTAAGGTTTTCCACTGATGCGATATTTGATGTGAAACAAACAAAACAGAAATGAAACTAACTGACAGAATCATGACATTACATTACATTTTGAGCAGATTCATGACTGAATGAATGGACAGACTGAACGAATGAACGGACAAACGAAAGAAGTCATAAACAATGAACCAAATCATGAATACCCATAATTGAGCCCCGACGGCAAACTGATTTCCCAAAAGCATATAGCATGCCTAAAAAAAAACAAACAACTATGATCGACAGAAGGAAAATGTTGACATGGGAGAAGAAAGCGTTATTAAAAGTCAGGAGGTGTGTGCTGTGTGTGTGTGTGCTGTGTGTGTGTGTGTGTGTGCTGTGTGTGTGTGTGTGTGTGTGTGTGGTGGCGTGAAGACACTGATGTGTTTGCCCCGATCGGGCCTGTAGGGAGGTCACGGTGTGGACTAGGAGGGATGAAGATAAATGGGAGTGGAGCGGGACATATGGAGGAGGTATAATTGACATCTAACGCGCACGGTGACCCCGTGACTCCCAGGTTGCCGCCGGGCCACGGCTTGAACACACTGCATTAGCCGGCCCCGGTTAGATGCATCCAGAACGACGCAATTAATCCACCGATTTCTTCTTCTAAGGTATTATTTGAGTTAAAATGTAAATAAAACATTTCTACTCCTTAAACTAATAATCTGTGATACTTTTACATAATTCAGTGTCTGTTTTGCAACTCTTTATCCCTGATTGGTTAAACTCCATAGTGATTCAACCCATATACAGTTCATGAAAGCTTTTCCGTTTGCTGTTCTTTCCCGGGGAAAATCCTCTGCCGCACAGGAAGTGATGCGCTTTACGCAGAGGTGGAAAGTAACTAAGTACATTTACTTGAATACTGTACTTAAGTACAGACTTGTACTTTACTTAAGTATTACCATTTTATGCTACTTTATACTTCTACTCCACTACATTTCAGAGGGAAATATTGTACTTTTTACTCCACTACCTTTATTTGATAACTTAAGTTACTAGTTACTTTGCAGATTCAGATTATGAATACAAAATATAATCAACTAATAAATTGTGATGTATTATTATAGATTACTGTAAGCTACCCAGCAGTATATAAAGTAGTGGAAATCAGCCCCACCTTTTCCAGCTGCAACATTAAAGTGATGCTTACACATTAATGCATCAATAATTATAATTCAATAATATAATATGAGTACTGATGAGTACTTTTACTTTTGTTGCTACTATATTTTGATGCTAATACTTTTGTACATGCAGGACTTTTACTTGTAACTTGAGTTACTTGAGTATTTTTATACTGTGGTATTTCTACTTTTACTTAAGTAAAAGATCTGAGTACTTCTTCCACCACTGGCTTTACGTTTCCAGTTTGTTTGGAATACACAGAAGAAGAAGAAGAACTGGGTAGTTAGCATGAGCAGTGATAGCCACCATGGCTGAACAGACAAAGAAAAGAGAAACTCAAACCGCATCCACAGAAAAATCCAAGGAAAAAGTCGGCAAAGTCCCGCCCACACGGTTTGATTGACAGCTGATCTCTTTTCATTATTACAAAAGCCTATTTACGTCTTCATGGTCACTTCATGGAGAACGATAACACCAAAACCTGTAACGGCACCGGATGTTTTCATGACCGCTGTTTGTCTGGAATCTGAGTTGATTATTCTGGATTAAAGCCGCTGACAGTTAGGCATTAGGAAGCGTGTCTCCATCTGTGGTGATGGGGAGCATATGGCCACAACAAAAGTTGTTGTTACAAAGTTAATACCCTTACACCCTCCATGCATTATTAACCATCATCATGGCCGGCTTGTTTAGCGGGATTAGTACGGTTCAGTGTAATCAGATTGGAATCATCACAACAATGGGAGTGAAATAGCATAGGGGATATATGTCCTGCTATGTATTTCATGATAAACAGCAAGGATTTTATTTTTAAGTTCATCAAAACTAATGTTTGCAGTATAGCTGGTAAAGCCGGATCATATCCATTTCTGTCATTCATCATACTTTGCATGCATTAAACAGTGTCTCGTGATCAGTAGAAAAAAAAAACGTGATATCTGTTGTTTTCCCGGTGAGAAAGACGGCCAATAGAAAAGCCCGAGATGATCCATTGTAAAGTGGAAATACATTTAATCTTCAGTTTTCTTTTGTTGTTGTTGTTGTTCTCTTTATATTCTCCAAGAGATGTGAATTCCTCATGCGGGAATTGAAACACCAAGGCCAATTGTTCCCCATTGAACACAAATCCATCCTACCTCCACATTGTAGGAGTGACATATCCTCTCTATCCCACCCCTCTCTCCCTCCCTCTCTCTCTCTCTCTCTCTCTCTCTCTTTCTCTCTCTCTCTCTCTGCCAACATTACCATATCGGCTGTATCGCTCCGACCAGTAATTTATAACACCTCCACTGTAGTCCCCTATTCCAGGGATGTACCAAGGGCTCTTAAGACACTATTGATTTTTATTTGATTAAATGTCTCGCTGGTTTGCAGCAAATTAGCAAGAGTTTAATCAAATCACAATCGATACCTACTTAATAACCCCCCCATCCCCCTCCCTCCCTTTTTTTTCCCCACACAAACTAAAGTAAAATTCACCAGTGAATAGTTTTACGCAGGAAAGAATCAGGATGAAATGATATGCATGGAAGAGGGGATTGCACTGAATTTAAAGTGCTTACATGCTAAAAAAAGTGGTCCTGTGTGTAAATTTCTGTTTGGTTACATTACAGCATATGTGGTTTATGTAAAAAAAAAACAGTATACATCGAACTTGTGTTTTTAACTAGCACTTTAGTGTCATTTTCAGCTATAAAACCATTGGTGGATGATTTTCTCCTCCCAAATGCAAATAGCAAAGCGAATAACATATTTGCTCTCCATCTATATTTCCCTAAGAACACTTATCTCTGCCCATGTCAGAATCAGAATCAGAATCAGAATAACGTTTATTGCCAAGTAAGTTTTCACAGTGCAAGGAATTTGCTTTGGCATGGAGGTGCATACAATAAACATAAAAATAATAAAATAAAATAAAAATAATAATAATACAATTAAAAATATAATAAAAAATATAATAAGAAATAAGAAATAAAAATATGTACAAATATATATGTGCAATAGTGAATGAAATGTACAGTTTGTACAGGTATGTGCAAAAATTTTTCAAAGAATGTGCAAAGGTATGGGGGGGGGGGGATAAGGGACTGTGTCAGTGGGGGTCCCGGGCCTTGTTGATGAGGCCAGCTGCAGACGGGAAGAAACTGTTCTTGTGGCGTGAGGTTTTGGTCCTGATGGACCGCAGCCTCCTGCCAGAGGGGAGCGTTTCAAAAAGTTTGTGTCCAGGGTGGGAGGGGTCGGCCACAATCTTTCTTGCTCGCCTCAGGGTCCTGGAGGCGTACAGGTCCTGGAGGGAAGGCAGATTGCAGCCAATCACCTTCTCAGCAGAGCGAATGATACGCTGCAGTCTGCCCTTGTCCTTGGCAGTGGCAGCAGCGTACCAGATGGTGATGGAGGAGGAGAGGATGGACTCAATGATGGAGGTGTAGAAGTGCACCATCATCGTCTTCGGCAGGTTGAACTTCCTCAGCTGCCGCAGAAAGTACATCCTCTGCTGCGCTTTTTTGGTGAGGGAGCTGATGTTCAGCTCCCACTTGAGGTCCTGGGTGATGATGGAGCCCAGGAAGCGGAAGGACTCCACAGTGTCGACTGGGGAGTCTCTCAGGGTGATGGGGGTGAGTGGGGCTGGGTTCTTCCTGTAGTCCACAACCATCTCCACTGTCTTCACAGCGTTGAGCTCCAGGTTGTTCAGTCCGCACCAGGACACCAGGCGGTCGATCTCCTGCCTGTAGGCTGACTCATCCCCACCGGAGATGAGCCCAATGAGGGTGGTGTCGTCCGCGAACTTCAGGAGCTTGACAGACTGGTGACTAGAGGTGCAGCTGTTGGTGTACAGGGAGAAGAGTAGAGGGGAAAGAACGCAGCCTTGGGGGGAACCGGTGCTGATGGTCCGGGAGTCAGAGACATGTTTTCCCAGCTTCACGTGCTGCTTTCTGTCCGACAGAAAGTCTGTGATCCACCTGCAGGTGGAGTCAGGCACACTCAGCTGGGAGAGCTTGTCCTGTAGCAGAGCCGGGATGATAGTGTTAAAGGCAGAGCTGAAGTCCACAAACAGGATCCTGGCGTAGGTTCCTGAGGAGTCCAGGTGCTGGAGGATGAAGTGGAGGGCCATGTTTATTGCGTCGTCTACAGACCTGTTGGCTCTGTAGGCGAACTGCAGGGGGTCCAGGATGGGGTCAGTGAAGTTTTTGAGGTGTGACAGCACAAGGCGTTCAAAAGACTTCATCACCACAGAGGTCAGGGCGACGGGTCTGTAGTCATTAAGTCCTGTGGTCCTTGGCTTTTTGGGGACAGGGATGATGGTGGAGGTCTTGAAGCAGGCTGGAACGTGGCATGTCTCCAGTGAGGTGTTGAAAATGTCTGTGAACACCGGAGACAGCTGATCGGCACAGTGCTTCAGGGTGGATGGAGAGACAGAGTCTGGCCCGGCTGCTTTGCGGGGGTTCTGTCTCTTGAAAAGCCTGTTAACGTCCCTGTCCAGGATGGAGAAAGTCGTCACTGTGGTAGGGGGGGAGGGGGGCTCTGGGGTGGGCAGCTGTGGAGAGGTGTCAGGACTGTCCCATTGTCTTTCAAAGCGGCAGTAGAACTCATTCAGGTTGTTGGCCAGGCGCAAGTCGTTAGCAGAGTGGGGGGCTCTAGGTTTGTAGTTGGTGATCTGTCTGAGCCCTTTCCAGACAGAAGCAGAGTCGTTGGCTGAGAACTGGTGTTGGAGTTTCTCAGAGTACAGTCGTTTAGCTTCTCTCACCGCCTTGCTAAACCTGTACTTTGACTCTATAAACCTGACTCTGTCCCCACTCCTAAACGCCTCTTCCTTCTCTGACCTTAGCTGTCTGAGTTTGGCTGTGAACCAGGGTTTGTCGTTGTTGTACCTCACCGTAGTGCGTGATGGTACACAACTGTCCTCACAGAAGCTGATGTATGATGTCACAGCCTCTGTGTACTCGTCCAGACTGTTGGTAGCAGTCCTGAAAACCTCCCAGTCAGTGCAGTCCAAGCACGCCTGAAGATCTTCCACAGCTTCACTGGTCCACTTTTTTGATGTCCTCACCACAGGTTTGCAGAGCTTTAATTTCTGCCTGTAAGCAGGAATCAGGTGGATCATGACGTGGTCAGAGTGTCCCAGTGCAGCGCGGGGAACGGCGTGATAGGCACTGCTTACTGTGGTGTAACAGTGATCCAGAGTGTTCTCCTCTCTGGTCGGGCATTTAATAAACTGTCTGTATTTAGGGAGTTCATGGGAGAGATTTCCTTTGTTAAAGTCACCGATTACAATAACTAAGGAATCCGGGTTTGTCCGCTCCACACACAGTATCTGGTCGGCGAGCATGCGCTGTGCCTCCTGCACGTTGGCCTGCGGTGGAATGTAAACACCGACCAGAATGAATGAAACAAACTCACGAGGGGAGTAGAAGGGTTTACAGTTTATGAAAAGTGATTCCAGATCGGGAGAACAGTGCTGTAGAATCACTGTCACATCCTTACACCATCCACTGTTTGTATAAAAACAGATACCTCCACCTTTCGTCTTGCCGGAGAGCTCCGTGTGGCGATCCGCTCTGAAGAGTTGGAATCCTGCCAGCTGCAGCGCAGAGTCCGGTATCGATCCACATAGCCACGTCTCCGTGAAGCACAGAACGGAAGATGAAGAAAAGTCTCTGTTCTTCCCCAACAGTAGCTGAAGTTCGTCCAGTTTGTTTCTCAGTGAACGCACGTTAGAGAGAAATATTCCCGGTAACGGAGTGCGGAGTCCGCGCCGGCGGAGACGCACAAGCGCACCGGCCCGTTTTCCTCTCCTCCGGCGTTTCACTGTGTTTACAAAGGTGAGTGCACCTTTGACCAGAATGTCCAGTAATTCCACAGATGGGGCGATGAAAGTGGGAAAATAATCCTTAGGGGTTGAATCCCTGATGTTCATGAGCTCTTTTCTGGTGAAAGAGCTCGCTGTACTGTAGCAAAACACTGAATTAACAAACAAAATAAGACAAAACAGTGCGCACAGTGTGTTAAACGTCTGACCACAAATTCCTTCCAATTGTCATTAGCATGATTAGACAGATTTACATGATGGACACAATGACCTGAAGTGCTACATACATTAAATTGAATAAAAATCGAATCAAAAAATGTTTCCCCCATCTTTTACAGAGAGGGACGTTGAGAAGAGAGAATTCCCGCACACTGTCCTTTTACTTGCAATAAACTTTATTGCTGATACAACATTTCGGCCCTTCGACCTTCATCAGGTAAAACTGAGGAACAAAGAACAGACAGACAGATATAGCCAACACCTCCTCAGGTGAGGCCAATCAGGGACCATGAGCTGTCAGGCAATCAGTCCCACAGTCTGTATGCATTTAGCCAATTAGAAGGCACCCACCATCAAAAATGGACATTCCACAATCTGTGATGGACGGCAACTACATCAATTTATATACAAACATTAAATCATATTGTTAAAGTTACTAACAATTTATCCAAAAATAATATTAGGCTAATGGTAAATCTCAGGGTAACATTATCATAATTTCACTGTTTAGGCTACCCCATAAATATACCTCTAAATAGGCAGTAGGTTACCACAATACAAAATTTAAATAGCCAAATTCAATCATATAATAGTAGAAATAGAAAATAGGAAAACAAAATGTAAGAAAAAATATGAATATAGAAAAATACATTGAATGGGGATGACAAAGATCATCCAAACAGGGCTTCAGGCTACAGAGAGGGACGTTCCAATATGAGCCGGGTATTGCAGTCAACGGCGATATGATTCCAGACAGCCTCACATGTTCTCCTGATAGAAATCACATGTGGGACCACACGAAAAAAAAAGAAAAAGAAAAAAAAACCTCTGGAAACTTATAGGTGCCCCTAGACACTACCCCAACCCCCCACCCCCCCACCCCCCTCAACCCCCCTTATGAAGCCCCCTGTAAGACATCAATCACTTTTATTGGCCATCTGTGAGAAGGCCCTTTTTCGAAACAGTAAAGTATCACTTTCGACATTACCACCAAAATAGTACGGGAGGGGGTGGGGGGGGTGGGGTTGAGTGACTGATGTTTTGGCGTGGGCCGATCGTCTCTGTACATAAGCCATGTGGTTGTATCACTTTGTAGTAGCACATACCAAATATTATAAGCATCATTCACATCGACTGAAGACATAAATAGAGAGCAGAGAGTCTTGGTTTTATGTATCTGGGCAATCCTTTTTTCCCTCTTTTGCATAAAGAAGTGATCCAATGAAGTCCAGTCCGCATCCCCCTCATATTGACGATGCAATATTATGACTGACCCGGATTTGGGTGTGGTTAGAGGTCAGGGCTTCAGTCACTGGGTGGTGCGGTTAGCCACATATAGAAAAAGGCCAAACCTGTATTATTAAATCCAAGCAGAGCTGATTGCCGCTGACAAACTCACAGTCTGACTGCCTACTTTCTTCTCAGTGTGTGTGTGTGTGTGTGTGTGTGTGTGTGTGTGTGTGTGTGTTAGCCCTTAAGGCTTTTAAACAATCCTCGCTCTCATGGGCTTCAACTTAACAGGTATCAAAGCCCAAAAAGAACACACACGAGGAAACACATGGGAGTGAAGTCATAGGGTGCTGTGTGTGTGTGTGTGTGTGTGTGTCTGGGTATGTTGTTATATGGAGATTACCCTGATATGTCTTACAAATCTTTAAGCACTTGTTCATAAACTGTGTAAAAATGCAATTTTGCACTATTGCATTTATTTGTAGGGCAACAATCATATAACCAAATCAATATTACACATTTATTGATTAATAGGACTGTTTGATTCATCAGAATCCTATAAGTAGGACTGTTATTCTAGGAATTTCTTAGTGAACAGCCTTAATATGCATAATACAACAGAAACAAATGCTGTATGATAAGTGAAAATGTGAGAAATTTCACTGGATCTTGGGACACTTTAGATAGTGTTGACAGACACGATTCCAAAAGGGAATTCCTCATTACAGTACACATACCACACGTTATCAGTCAAGGGCATAGACATTAGGTAATGAGTTTTCACACTCACATAATCTACATAATCATCATCATAACACGGATGATGTGTCCCTCATCCAAGAATCCCTATCAGAACATCAGGAAGTCTTTCTCATCTGTGCTTCCTCCCCTTCTTCACCATTTCCCCTCACTGGCTGCAGCAGTGTCAGATTAACAGTTCATAAACCCACTTTTGTCTCCGCGATAGCTGGTAAACACAATTTATCATAATCCCTGAGAATTTAACAAAAGCTGTCTTCAAAATAATGAAGGTTCGATGTGATTAATTAAATGTGCGTCGCACGTTCCATGTACCCCGAATGGGAATGGAGGATATTGATATCACAATCGACAGATATTATAATGCGTTTTGTAATTTGATTTCAGCTCTGGTCCTTGTTTTTTTATTTAATTATGGTGCGATTATGTGCTTTAAAGTGCTTTTCTCAGTTGGCTTATATTTACCAGTTTTGTATTTATCGGTTAATAAGACCATGCAAAGGGACAGTGCAAGGCATACAACAGACAGTATGTACAGTCAATACATATATACTGTATATCTATCACTCCATATATACACATTTAAAGGTGCCATATTATTCAGTTTTCATGATTTCCTTTTCAAATATACCATTGTTCAGGATAGAAATCATATTCATTATGTATGTTAGTCTATTTAAAAGGGTCTTTATTGAATGAATGAAGATTAAGTCCTCACAGGCAGATCAGTCACAATACTGAACCCTGATTGGATAACAACACCAGTTCCTCTAAATCACATGATGTAAACCTGCTGAGTGGAGGCGTTCCAGTTCAAATACTGAAAACTAGCCTGATTGGAAGGATTTCAGTAATTGTTTAGTGAGGGGAGCCAATCAGGAGTGAGTCCAGTTGTGATGCGTTTCCTGGAGTCTGAGAGTACTTGTAAAAAAAGGATGTTTTATTGAAAATGCAGTAACTTTACATTTAACCACTTAAAATCAAATTTTAACAATTCCTTCATTAAACATCTTTGATCATGTATGCATATAAACAGAGGGGAATTGCTACAATAAGGCCCCTTTAATATCTATATATGCACAAAATTAACCCTAACCCTTCTTCCTCCCATCTCCCACTTCAACCTGAGTGGCTACCACACAAGCTCCAACTGCTACAAGCTGTTTTAGATAAAGATAGAGGAAGATGGAGAGGAATGCCTAAGCTATCCTGGTTATATTCCCCCCCCCCCCCCACCCCCCCGGTCTCCTCTCTCATTTTTTTTCTCTCCTCCGCGCCAACAGAAAAAAAAGCCAACCTCAATTTGTGTCAAGTGCTGTTTTAAGACCTTGGGATTAAAGCTATAAAGTGGCGTCTGTCAGGGCCTTCCGACGCCCTGGGGCCCCCCGCTAACATCTGAGAGCCAACGTGCCGTTGTTCGGTATCATCTCCCATCATATCATGTCAGCGGCCGGGGAGACGGGCCGACGAGACAGGCAGCCGTCACAGGAGCTGACAGGGCCGATTCACGTCAAGGGCGCTTCATCCGCGGCCGGGCCCGATCGAAGCTGACTCCACGCCTCTCTCAGCCAAAATTGGATATCCATCCCAATGTGCATCACACAAGTGTTGCGCCGGGGCTTGTCGGGGCGGTGGGGGGTGGGATGTGGGGGGGCCGAGAGACTGACGCTTGGCAGTCTATGATGAAGACGGGGTGGCGTTCAAGGCCCTGTGATGGGAATGGGATGCGATGGTAAATGGAAAAGAACAACTCTGATGTTTGATATCTTATGCCACACAGAGGAAGAGGGGGGGGGGGGGGCAACGTCTGCTCCGATGATCAGGAAGAAGAGACGGGCTTGAGAGGAGGAGATAAGTCCGGCGCCGATCTGATCCAGTGACATCAGGCTATAGATGCCATGAATTAGAAACCATTTGGGTGATTGGATGACAAACATGGACTCCAATATGAGCCATTTTCATACAAGTCGGTGATGTAATAAATAAAGGTTGACAACAAAGTCTGACTGTGCAGAATTATGTTTATTTCTGAGCCACAAATCTTTCTAGCGATGGCATTGGCTCGCTAGAATGTAAACAACAATTTTAAAATGTCATTACAAAGTGCGAATAATACAATTTGGATGGAGAGCTTGTAAATCATGATGGGCGAGCCGTCTCATTTGTGATTACTACAGCAGAATAAAATGGAGCTAGTATTGTCACATTTTTGTATTGCGATATATTGAATTTCGATACGTTCATATACATGTTGCATGTC
This sequence comes from Centroberyx affinis, assembly GCF_046629955.1. Classification (NCBI taxonomy): domain Eukaryota; kingdom Metazoa; phylum Chordata; class Actinopteri; order Beryciformes; family Berycidae; genus Centroberyx; species Centroberyx affinis. The sequence continues at coordinate 33,949 of NW_027281916.1, read as the reverse complement.
TATGTGGTCAAGATCGGAATTTAACTTTTTGCTGTTCACACTGATTAGAAAACATCAAACCCTGTGTCACATGCGAGGGAAAAAAATTCGAACTGGAACACTTTCAGCTGCACCGCGAACGGAGGGAGAGAGACGGAGAGAGAGACTGACAGACGACAAGAGCCCCTACAGCAGCTGTCGCCGCATCACTTCCTCCTCCTCTCTTTCCCACTCCTATCTTCTTTCTTTTCTCTCAGTCTGTCTGCCGGCCTGCCTCTCCTTATCACTCAAGGGTCTGCTAATTCACCAGCAAGGTTGCACTGATAAGCCTCTCTCTCTCTCTCTCTCTCTCTCTTCCTCTCCTCTTCTCTCTCTCTCTATGTCTAGGTCTCTCGCTCTGCTCTCTCTCTCTAGATGGACAGGTCCCAGTGTCCTCCAACATGTGTCTGTCTGGATGTGACAGCGACACCCGGGACCCGAGGGTGACAGCCCAGCTTGGCCTTGAATTAAGGAGCATTAGAGATACGCTGATAAAGTGACACTGTCAATGCTGGAGGAGGAGGAGGAGGAGGAGAATAAAAAAAAGGACAGAGACAGGCTGGAGAAGTGGGCAGAGGAGGTTGGTGGAGGGGAGAGGAGGGGGAGACGGAGGGAGGAAAGGAAAGAAGAGGAGAGGAGATAAGGATGGGAAAGGAAAGGAGAAGAACGGAGAAGTGGTGAAAGGAAAGGAAAGAAGACGAGAGGAGATAAGGATGGGAAAGGGAATGAGAAGAAGGGAGATGTGGTGAAAGGAAAGGAAAGGAAAGGAAAGAAGAGGAGAGGAGATAAGGGAGGGAAAGGAAAGGAGAAGAAGGGAGATGTGAAAGGAAAGTAAAGGAAAGGAAAGGAAATTATTTTTATTTGAGAAAACACAGTTATGTTTGTTTAATATCAGTCAACTACGGCCTCAAAGACGATTGATCAAGCTCTGACTAATTCCTCTGGCTAAGGGAATTGGTAAGTGTGTGTGTGTGTGTGTGTGTGTGTGTGTGTGTGTGTGTGTGTGTGTGTGTGGCTGAGAGAGAGAGAGAGCCTGCCTGTGTTTGTATGTGCCTGGGTGCATGTCTGCGTCTGTGACAACAGCCTGAGGCGATATGTGTGTATTGTTTTAGAAATAGTTTGCGTGTGTGTGTGTGTGTGTGTGTGTGTGTGTGTTAGTGAACAGACACCTCAGGAGCGGCGCAGCCTCTTTTCTGCTCTGTTTCATTTCTGTTTCCATCGTTTAGCCGGAGTAAGGATCTCTCTCTCAAGGTCTCTGTCTCCTCTTACCCAGCAGCTCCAGAATACGAGAACAGAGGGTCCGTCTCATCCTGGGAGCGCAATAAAAAAGTAAAGAGGAATGCCGCTACAACAGGATTTGGATAGCAATACTAAAGTAAAGGATGAAAAACTGTAATGAAGAGGTCAATGAGACTGCAAAGTATAGCACAAAATCAGATAATGGGTTAAGGGGGCTACAGGGCGCCCTGGCCTGGTAGTTAAAGAGACAGTCCTTCAATCGGACGTCCCATGTCAGCAAATATCCACCCTGCTGAAGTGTCTTTGAGCAAGACACCGACCTACCAGCTCCAGACCCTGACCTCTGACCTCTCTGTGGAGAGGGAGAAAAGAGAATAAAGTATCTTATTATCATCCCATTATTATTAATCAGGTTCAATTATTCTCCAATGATGATACACGGGGGGAGTGGGTGGGGCGGGGGTGTGGAGCAAAAGTTAGAGAAGTGGGCTTGTGACTGGAAGATCACTGGTTTGAATCCCCAAACTGTGGAGAGTAAACAAAGTAAAAATACTAAAGTGCTGCTATTGGGTATCTGTACTTTACTTGATTAATTCTACAAAGGCATACTTTTACTTATACTCCATTACATCTAAAATAAAATATTGTACTTATTATGCTACTACATTTCCCATACACTCATAATGGCTTGTTATGTCTTGTTACAAAATCCACAGAAAGTTGATTAGATTTCTACTGTGTATGTTTGAGATGAGTCAAAGTAACTTGACTTTAAATTAAAGACATACTGAGTAAGATTTTGCTGGTTGTGACTTGTAAACACAACTTTCCCTGCGGTTGCCAGAAAGGTAAAAAAAACAAAACAATAAAAAAGTACAGTGAGGCGAAATGCCAAGCAGACCAGGTACATTCCAAAAACGAGAGTGAACTGAGGTTGGCTTTCACCCGTTGGAGTATTGAGAGTATTGAAGGAGAGGATGGGGATGAACAGTGACGTGGAGTTGACCTGTTTTCTGTTGGACAGGTAGGTGCTGGTTAGCTTAGCTAGCTTGTTGGCATCAGCTTTTCGGGAGCGTATCTACTTATGTTACCAGGGTCCTATGTTCCCAAGGTCCTATGTTCCCAAGGTCCTAAGTTCCCAGGGTCCTATGTTCCCCAGTTCAATATTCTGTTAACACACATTAACCCTCCTATTGTGTTCAGGTCAAATTTGACCCATTTCAAGTAAAAAAAAAGTTCATAAATACTATCAATTTTTTTTATTGGATCAAGGCTTCAAAACAGCTATATAAACACAACAAAACCAATGGTTATCATTTTATTTGATTTTGAAGGTCTCTAACCCTAACCCTACACACAGCCAACCTAACCCTAACACTAACCCTAAACCCTAACCCTAGAACTGGGGAACATAGGACCCTGGGAACATAGGAATGACTTCCAGCTTTTGTACGACAACAAAGCTATGCTAACAACAGTAGCTAGCTGCGATACACACTTGCTCTGACCCGAACTCATAGTCTGTATTAGAGTTCAGGACTGCTACTGTCCCGGCGTAGCATTTAGATATAAAAGGATTCAGCAGTGGTTTTGGTTACAGGCGAACACACCCACTGCCAAAAGGTTGACGCCCAGAAACGTCCTGAACACTGAGAAATAAGAAAATACAGGCAGACTACCAGTAATGATTGAGAGGGATCATTTTTGAATGAGTTTATGCTATTTCAAGGGGGAAAATCCTGCTCAGTATGCCTTTAAGGACACATGTTGAATACTTTTTCTACCCCTGTTGCCCTTGAGCAAGGCACTGAACCCCCAGCTGCTCCAGTGGAGCTGCTCAGCTGCCACCAGTAGAAGACTGTGGTTGTACTGGGCAACACACGTGGGTGTGAATCTGTGTAGCTGTATTCGTGTTAGGCAGGGTGTTGCTGGAAAAGAGCACAGGGCTCAGTCTGGATAAATAAAGGTTAAAAAATAGATTCTGTCGTTACAATATGCTCAGATTCAAACGCACCAGCCATTTACAAACACAGGCACTCATACAGCAGATGTACCGTAGATGCCTTTTGACACAGACAAGATGTTACACACACTGCACAGACATATAGATTGCTCTCTACATGCACACGAGTGCGGCAGTCACCGGTACAACCGTAACTCACGCTTCCCAGCTGAAGCGATCAGACCGCCATTCTCATGCAAAGGTAACATTTGCCTTTATAATGGATTTCTGCCTTTTCCATTGTTTTATTGGGAAGCTGTGGCTCCTCTCGTCGCCATGCAGATATATAGGTTAACGTCTTTGTGGCATTTTACCAAAAGGCCACCATGAGCACCCCTCTCCCCCCATATGAATAACTTATATCAAACTTCAAGCCATTACACATCGGATGGACTCAAAATTCAGTGCTGCCGCGGGATAACACACAGGAAGTGTCATATTTATTTTAGAAGCAATATGGGGGAAATAATTCAGAACTCATGGATAGCAAATGTGAAGATAATAAACTTTAATTATAGAGCGCTTTTCAAAAACAGTGTTTCAAAGTGCTTTACACAATAAATAAAAAGGGAAGTAAAAGAAATAAAAGAATAAAGGACTGAAACAGACATTCAAAAAGCATACAGGCCTAATGTTAAAACAGAGAAACAAAGCTGTAAAAAGCAATAATAAAAACAACAATCCGAAAAGAATAAAAAAAAAAGCAATTTTACGAAAGTGGTGTCTGAAAAGCCAGGAATCATAGGGATAAGTATAATACTGATAATTACTGATGCCACCGCTACTGTCTGATCCAGATATACCATGATCCTGGTGTAAATTTCCATGACTTTTCCATGACTTCCATAACTTAGGGGGTGAGCAGTCAGGTTTCCACTCCAGTTGGCCCTGAAAACCAGCATGTAATGCGATGAATGTGTGAGGCAAGTTGGAAAATACATTCTGGTATATTCCTGTAAAGTGACCCAATTGTAAAATTCCATGATATTCTCTGACTTCCCCAGAGAATTTCCCTTTCTTGTCGGATACAAAGAAACACATTACTCAGTTGGGCAATGGTCATGCTTAGCACTAAGGAGCGAATGACAATTTGTGTCTTACGAAACTTCTTGAAATGCGAATAACGTGCTCGTTGCACAAAAAAAGAGAGAGAAAATAACTTTCCGTACTAGGAAAGGATTACATGGAGGAGACATGAGTAGAAACAGGCAGGAGTTTGACATTGAAGTAGCATGGTGGAGAATAAGGGTGTGGAGGTTGAGGGGAGGATAGGCTATGTTCCCAGGGTCCTATGTTCCCCAGCTCTATGTAGCACATAATGGGAACCTGAAAAAGATGTTCCCCAGCTCGGTATTCGCTTAATATGGTTAGTTAGGGTTAGGGTTAGGGTTAGGGTTAGGTTGGTTGTGTGTAGATGTTTACCCAGAGCTCTGACCACAACTGTTTCACAGAACAGAGGGGCTTTTTATCAGAGCTATCCAGGTTAGGCACTGGCCATCCACTGTAAATATATTGCACCTCACTCCTTCTGCCTTTGAAGTAGAAAGTAGTAGTAGTAGTACCCCAGTATGAATGGAATACCCTGGGCTGGGTGTCACTTGTGTGGCCAAGACTAGTGTTATTTATTTTATTACTACCAAGGGGAGAAGGGTTAGGGTTAAACATAGGACCCTGGGAACATAGGACCCTGGGAACATAGGACCCTGGGAGAGCACATATGTAGAACTGGGGAACATAGAACCCTGGAACATAGGACCCTTTGTCATGTTCCCATTATGTGCCATATAAATCTGGGGAACATAGGACCTTGGGAACATAGGACCCTGGGAACATAGATACGCTCCCGGATAGGCAGAGACCTTCAACCCCATCAATCTTCAACCCCAAAGTTTTTCTTTGGGGCTTTTCACATGACAAACAGGTGAAAACGACGTCTCCAATTCATGCCATTGTCACATAATCCTCTCACGGTGGAGGAACGTAATCTACGCATAATTCGTGTCCACAACACATCATCCCGAAATCCTATGAGACGGCGTTGTATATTTCATGAGTTACCTTTTAGTTCAACATAAAGCTGAGATTGCGGGGAACGCTCTCCGTCTTTCTGAGCGCCGCCGTCTCTGATTCTCGGTGACACGTCGAGAAAGCCGCGGCCGCCGCGTGCGTACGGACGCCCATCCGATCGGTGCATTAGCCGCCCGCCTACCTTCCCTCAGCCACGCCGCCGCGGGATGTTTTCTACTTCTGTGGTCAGTCCATTCCCATCTCGTCGCCCGGCTGTCTCCCTGTTCCGCCCGCCTCTAATGAAGCCAACGCACCGCTGGCCCCCTTAAGTCCCTCTGCGTTTGACAGTAATGTGACACGGTAACGTCCGACGATTGCCCCCCCCAATCCGCATCCACGTCGCCGATGAATAATATATACTCGCCGCCATATAAACATAATACATTAGTTAGGAGAGGACGGGAGGTGTGTGTTTATGTGTGCATGCTGGGCACCTTTTGCGGGCGAAGGTTCATTAAACATGAATATATGCGCATTTCCCGCCGTTCTGAGTGACACTAAAGGTAAAAATAAATAGGTTATCAATGAATAATTGACTGAAGGGTGTGTGTGTGGGGTGGGGGTGGCAGCGTTTACCCCCCATACACCCCCAGCCCCACCCCCCGTTCACCCCCTGCTGGAAGTGCAGTGTCCACTTTTGTCTCCGACAGGCATGTTGCACAGATTAGGGGGGGGGGGGAAGACATTACAGGGCGCGCTAATAGGCTAAGCAGTCTTTTCCCAGGCAGAAAACTGGATGAATCTCCCCCCCCAACACACACACACACACACACACACACACACTCACCCAGCCTTCCGGGTGACAGGGAGTGTGTAGAAGAAGCTGCTCCACACACTGCTGACTGGCACTTTGAATCAGCCTCAAATGCACTCAAGCTTCACGTCACATTTGTAAGGTTGATTTCAGTCTCAACGAGTCACTGTGTGCTCAGAGAGTGTGTGTGTGTGTGTGTGCGTAAACATCCAACACACACACACACACACACACACACACACAGATCTCACTAATACTCTCGCACAGCCCGGCAGGGTGAGTTTATCCTTCAGTGTTTGACCGTAGTAAAGAAGCTGCCAGTCATTTGCGGAGGAGCTCGTAAATCCACAGGAAGAAGGAAGTAAAAGGAGCCCATTACTTTTAGATCTCTGTCCCTCTAATCAGCCTAGTGAGTCACATAAACTTTCACCTTCCACACCCTCCGTCCTTTTTACTGGGACACCCTCTGCATGTGGGGGCGCGTGGGGAAATGTGTGTGGTTGTGTGTTCCTGCGTGTGCCTGGGTGCATGTGTGTGTGTAAGCATGCGTTGGTTGGGTCTCTGTAAGTGTGTATGTGTGTGTGTGTGTGTGTGCAGGGATGCATTTGTGTGTATATGTCCGGCTTGTGTGTTTGTGTGGGTGTATTTGTGTGTGTGTGTGTGTGTGTGTCTATGTGTATGTCCGCCTGTGTGTAAGTGTGTCTATTTGCGCACCTATGGGTGTGTGTCTGTGTGTATGTGTGCAGACATATGTATCTGCGGGTGTGTGCATCTATATGTGTCTGAGTGTCTGTTTGTGTGAGTCTATGTATGTCTACATATGTCTGTGTGTGCCTGTGTGTCTGGGTGTTTGTGTGTCTATATGTGTCTATGTGTGTGTCTGTGTGTGTCTATATGTGTCTATGTGTCTATATGTGTCTATGTGTGTCTGTGTGTCTTTATGTGTCTGTGTGTGTCTGTGTGTCTATATGTGTCTATGTGTGTCTGTGTGTCTATATGTGTCTATGTGTGTCTGTGTGTGTCTATATGTGTCTGTGTGTGTCTATGTGTGTCTGTGTGTGTCTATATGTGTCTGTGTGTGTCTATGTGTGTCTGTGTGTGTCTGTGTGTGTCTATATGTGTCTGTGTGTGTCTATGTGTGTCTGTGTGTGTCTATGTGTCTGTGTGTGTCTGTGTGTGTCTATATGTGTCTGTGTGTCTGTGTGTGTCTATGTGTGTCTGTGTGTGTCTATGTGTCTGTGTGTGTCTATATGTGTCTGTGTGTGTCTGTGTGTCTATATGTGTCTGTGTGTGTCTGTGTGTCTATATGTGTCTGTGTGTGTCTATATGTGTCTATGTGTCTATATGTGTCTGTGTGTCTTTATGTGTCTATGTGTCTATGTGTGTCTGTGTGTCTTTATGTGTCTGTGTGTGTCTGTGTGTCTTTATGTGTCTATGTGTGTCTGTGTGTGTCTATGTGTGTCTGTGTGTGTCTATGCGTGTCTGTCTTCATGTGTCTGTGTGTCTATATGTGTCTATGTGTGTCTGTGTGTGTCTATATGTGTCTATGTGTGTCTGTGTGTGTCTATATGTGTCTGTGTGTGTCTATATGTGTCTATGTGTGTCTGTGTGTGTCTATATGTGTCTGTGTGTGTCTATATGTGTCTGTGTGTGTCTATGTGTGTCTGTGTGTGTCTATATGTGTCTGTGTGTGTCTATATGTGTCTGTGTGTGTCTATGTGTGTCTGTGTGTGTCTATGTGTGTCTGTGTGTGTCTATATGTGTCTGTGTGTGTCTGTGTGTCTATATGTGTCTGTGTGTGTCTATATGTGTGTGTGTCTATATGTGTCTGTGTGTGTCTGTGTGTGTCTATATGTGTCTGTGTGTGTCTATATGTGTCTGTGTGTGTCTGTGTGTGTCTGTGTGTGTCTATGTGTGTCTGTGTGTCTATATGTGTCTATGTGTGTCTGTGTGTGTCTATATGTGTCTTTGTGTGTCTATGTGTGTCTGTGTCTATATGTGTCTATGTGAGTCTATATGTCTGTGTGTCTATGTGAGTCTATATGTGTCTTGTGTGTGTCTATGTGAGTCTATGTGTGTCTATGTGTGTCTGTCTATGTGTGTCTGTGTCTATATGTGTCTGTATGTGTCTGTGTGTGTTTGTGTGTGTCTCTGTGTGTCTGTATGTGTCTGTGCGTGTCTGTGTGTGTTACGAGTCTCACCAGCAGAGTGAAGGAGAAAGAAGGAGAGCACGGTGTATTTTACTACAAAGTCGATCGCCGACCGAAGGAGGAGGGAGAAATTGTCCTGTCAGTCAGAATCAGGCCCCTGCTGTGTGTGTGTATGTGGGTGTGTAGGTGTGTGTGTATGTGTGTGTGTTGGGGGGGGTGTGGGGGGTAAAGGAGCACAGTGAGCAGATAAGAAGCCCACAGCTGCACTCCTAAAGCTTGATCATGACCTTGATGTCCACTTAACTTACTAACTTGTGGACCCACCCTGACCTGCCCTTTACATCCAATAGATCTGCTTTTCCTGCTGAACATTGCTGCACACACTGCATGAGGCTGCTGTTAGCTGTGAGGTTTGCAATGTTGAACGCAGCTGATGTTATTACTGTAGGTATAGTAGGATTGAATATCTGTATCGTTCTGTATGACATTCAACCAATATGGGTTTTTAAAGGCCATATTTTTGTAGCGAAGCTGCCAATAGATGGCATTTTGTGCCAATATTCAGTACCTTAATATTTTACTTTTTGGCATTTTTAAGCCTCCAGTGTACAGGGGGAGATACAGGAAAATCAGGAGTGAACATGACCCAATATCAATATCGCCCATGAAATAATGTCCAATATCAGCCCAAATATACAGTATCTGCAAATTGATATATCTGTACTATGCTTGTAAGTGCATGTGTTTCTTAGTATGACTCAGTGAATGACAAAGCACACAAAATGTGTATGACAGACGGAGAGAAATACAGAAATAGTAACAAATATGGCAGAATGACAGTCAGCAGAACAGGACAGAACAAAACAGATATTTAAAAGTTAGTAGGTACACTGATGGTACTATCTATGAACTGATAAATACTGTACATTTAAAAAAGATACAATCATACGGAAGCGTAATGCATTCACTTGACGAGATAATTATCTCAGAATTCTGAGAAAAGTTTTCTTGGGAAAAATAATTCTGCTCTGTTTTTCTGAATTAACGAGATATCTCAAAATCCCAAGAGAAGCTCTCATTCCTACTTGAGAGCTCGATTTCATGGAAGCAAACATGTCCCGCCTGTGTAGTTTAATCCAGTTTTATTTTGCTTTTGGTTTGAAACATTGGGAGATACTCGTGTCTTTAAGTAATATAGATGGTATTGTTATTAGTTTGTCGACTTTGCGCAGGCAGCTCAGGACTTTGCGGGGTTTTTTTCCCATGAAAACTTTTCTCAGAATTCTGAGATAATTATCTCGTTAATTCAGAAAAACAGGGCAACATTTTTTTTCTCAAGTGAATGCATTACGCTTCCGTACAATCATAGTTTGTATATGTTGTATATGTATAAGAGAGAAGGAATGGGTCCCAGTCTAAGGAAAACATTACAGAACAGAGCAAAAAAGATGTAGAACAATATCAAACCGATTTGATATTGCAACTCCACTAAACTGAATAATTTGACCCAAGCTCACCTCTCTGGCAATAATGCATCTTAATATGAGACCAAGTACATAAACAACAAGACTAAAAACAACCACATCAACAACAACAACCTTGATGAGGACACGTCACACGGCGAAATGAGCCAACAAGCTCCCGGCTACAGCCTTCCTCCTCCTCAACCCAACCCCCCCCCCGGCCCGGCCTTTTAAGTTCAAAAAAGGGGAAGAAGGAAGGGATGAAATGTGAGCGTTGTTGACACATGGCCCATCCATACCGCTGCTCTGTCACTGCCTTTCCACTCCCATTCTCATTAGGGTAATGTGATTTTACAAAGTGGCAGCGGGGAGGGGAGACGAGGCGACAAAGCGGAGTGGCCGCTTGACGTCCCGCCGCGGCGCGACAGCTCATCCCGGCGCCGGACGCCTGATTGGCGGCGCCGCTGAACGTTACTGAGTCGTGAGGGAACGTGTCGTTTCCGACCATCGTCTCCGGCGATGATGGTGACTCCATCACACACACACACACACACACACACACACACACACACAGTTGGAGACGTACACAGACACGCAGGAGATAGGAATAGAAATAAAAGATGGTCAACAAGTGAAGCAACAGTAACAAAAAAACACAAATTTGTAATTCAATTAAGTTGCTTTGGCGCGGAGCATGAAAACCATTAATATGTGAGGAATATGTAACAAGTAGTAATGGGTTTGTTTAACCTTTGACCTTTGTTATGCCATGTTTTCCTTCTAGTGGGCATTCCCATTTTGGAATTGACGCCCCTATTGAGCTGCAGGGGTGTCAGTTCACTAAAGCTTATATGTATGGTCTGTATGACTATATGTATGTATATGGTGAAGTCCCTGCATCTAATATCATTCATCACCAACACTTCAAAGCCCACTTATATCCATTACATTCCTAGGGATGAAGTGGAGCAATGACTGATGACTGACAAGATCTTGCACAGATGCACACATACTCCCTGATAGATATATATGGAAGATTAGGGCCATGTGAAAAATGTATTTGAGTTCTGAGAAAAAAGTCAGAATCTTTAATCTTAGAATTCTGACTTTAATCTCAGAATTCTGATTTTAATCTCAGAATTCTGACTTTTTTCTTAGAATTCTGACTATAATCTCAGAATTCTGACTTTTGTCTCAGAATTCTGACTTTTTTCTTAGAATTCTGACTTTAATCTCTCAGAACTCTGACTTTAAACTCAGAACTCAAATACATTTTTCACATGTGGCCCAAATCCTCTTCCGTAGCTTCCTTTCTGCATGATTTCTGTGAACTTTTCCCTTCATTATAACGATAAAAACCATAATACCAAAGTTGGACTGAGGCTAAGGTACAGCGAGTACCACACACCCATACTGAGCTGTCATGTGGGTTTGTCATACTGCGGGTACAGTACACAAATGGCATCAGAAGCTAACTGTACACATTGGTAATTTGTCTCATGGAAAACCTATAGCCTTAGATACACATGGTAAGTTTTTCAGCAGGGACACTAATTAGGCGCAAATTTAGATCTGTGTGAGGCTCGCACATCTTATTCTTTTCCTGTCCTTTTTTTTTTTTTTTTTTTTAGCTCTCACAGCACTCAACTCTTGCAAATGTATGTCCATCCCCTTGACAAATAGTTTTATTCCAATTTATGTTGATCCAGAATCATGCAAATGAGGACATATGAAGTGATCTTACTCTAACTGTTTTGGACCAGTTCACACATTTGAATCCGCTTTAACTACCATATAAGTAGCAAAGAAGGCAGACTAAGTAACTCTGCTCAACAAAAGCTCTCTGAAACTGTCAGCTGCAGCTATATGAAGTATCCCCCCCCCCCCCCCCCCCTTAACCTAAAACCAGTTCCCCATCGTTTTTAATTGTGACAGACGGGACGGAGCAACAGAGAGCTGTGACAGCACCAGCCGCTAATTGACAAAGACATTAAAGAAAAGATACACTAATACAGTTTGTATATGTCCGCCGTTCTCTGGGGTGTTGTGTATCTGCTGACGTATAGATGCGTCCCATCAGCATCACAGCCGGGCAACACACACACACACACACACACACACACGCACATATACACGCGCACACACACACACATGTGGACAAAACATCAAACCACGCTGTCTCCCGCCAAGGGATGACAGCCAATGTTTTCGGATCGCTGTGAGCGTTTTTCTGCGTCGCTTTCCTGACGAATCGCAGCTCAAAGACGAGCACGTTGTTGATTTAGCTTTTTAATGCTTTGCCCAGAAATCCCCCCCCCCATCCATCCCCCCATCCCCCCACCCCGCCCCCCCCACTCCACCTCCCAGTCCTCCTTCAAATTAATTAGGGGAGACGTTTCACAAATTAAGTTTATTCATATTGTCTGTTCACTCGCTGCGACAGAATAAAATAACAAAAAAAAAGAAAGAAAAAAAAAACGACTCCTGTACTTTTATAGCCCTACTGTTAGCGCTAACAATGGCTGTCACAAAGCTGATTTTTTTTTTTTTTCTCTTTCCAGAGATGCACACACACACGCACACACATATATATATACACACACACACACACACACACACACACCAGCCCCACCCCTCCATTTGCCAAGCAAGGAAAGTAAGTCGTGGCGCTGGGGGTTTGGAGCTTGACTTTGCTAATCGTCAGACGACAGCTTAACAGCTTGCGCGACCGTAATTAACGCCGCTTGAAATAAACGTGACGGTTTGCAGAGTGTGTGTGTGTGTGGGGGGGAGGGGGGGGGGGGGAATGGGACGGATGTGGGCGGAAAAATAAAACGTAAAAAAAAAAAAAAAAAAGAGGCGGCGGTTGTAAAAAGAAAAAAAAAAAAGTTGAAGAGAATCAAATAAATAATTCAGACAAAATGCCTCATCTGTCGCCTGCCATCTCAGGTGCGAGGCCCACCTGACTGGAGTGGGTGCTTCTCTACCTCTCTCTCTCTTTCCCTCTCTCTCTCTCTCTCTCTCTCTCTCTGTCTCTCTCTCTCTCTCCGGCTCTGAATAATTCACGTTACCAAAGAGGCCAACAGTGACTTATAAAAGCCATTATTATGTTTAATAATGACTAATACATGTCTGAAGCGGGGATCGTGGGTGGGTGGAGGGTGGATGGGGTGGGGTGGGGTGGGGAGTGGGAGTCGGGGCTCGGGGGTGGAAGGGTGGAGGGCGGGTTTGCGCTTGGCGAGGCTAAAGGCTTTTTTTCGGAGCGAGGACTGATGCATGTCGTTTCAGCTTATGATATAGTTAGGGCCGGCCTATGCATATTTATCACATGCGCTTCATATTACACTTAATGTCACTCCTATTGGATGTTTCAAAACAAGAACTTTATAATTGAATACACTCTGCCATCATGTTATGGTCTTGAATCAGTCTGAGTGTGAGTGTGACAGATTAGATTCAAATGCTAGAGATGGGACGATATGCTTATCTCACAATACGCAATATGGGCTTCACGATTCAATACAACCAGGATACAATGTAATAAATAAAAGTTCAATGACAACAAAGGCTGACTGTGCAGAATTATGTTTATTCTTGAGTCACAAATCTTTCTAGCGATGGCATTGGCTCTCTAGAATGTAAACAACAATTTAAAAATGTCATTACAAAGTGCAGATAATATAATTTGGATGTAGAGCTTGTGAAATTGTGATGGTCAAGCGTCTCATTTGTGATTACTACAGCAGAATAACATGGAGTTGATATCACCATTAATTTTTCTGCCCCACGATACATATCGTCACATTTTTGTATTGCGATATATTGAATTTCAATATATCGTCCCATCCCTATCAAACACCATATAGTGGAAAGAACAATATGTGACAATATGTGAAAGTCATCAGATCACACAGGATGCCAACATCAAATGTGACACTATGTTGTAAGTATGGCTGGGTGATATGGACAAAATCAAATATCACAATATTTTTGACCTAATACCTCGATATCGATATTGCGACAATATTGTAGGGATGACTATTGGTGCTTTCACAAAATATTTACACAATGAGATTTTTGATAAATAATCATCAGTAATGTGGATGTAATGACTAAGTGGGCAAAGGCAAATAATAGAAGAGCTAGAACAGTCTGGTAAGTTCAGAAAATGACATCACTTTACTGTAATGCAGCCTTTAAAACCAGGAAAAGACACTTATGCCATATCACGATATTACGATATCCAAAATCTAAGACGATATCTAGTCTCATATCACAATATCGATATAATATCGATATATTGCCGGGCCCTAGTTATAAGGTCCTAAAATAGATACGTTTTGTGTGGTTTTTTTTTCTTTCTTGTGGCCAAATATTATATAAGAGTAAAATACATAAATGCCATAATAGATAGTAGCCAGATTAAATCTATACATGACAAAATGATGACACCGGACCCTCTATATTTTAGAAATATTAAACAAGTCAATTTTTTTCCCCCTCCAAAATGGAATTCTAGCAACTCCTCAAAATATTGTTTATGAATTTGCCAGTGCAGCTTCCACTAGTTAACTGGTGATACATGACTGGTGAATTTTGCCCCAAGCCCCCTCACAGACGGAGTTTAACTTTTGAACGCGAATCAATATCGCGATACGGGGGAAATGGATACGTGCCATTTTCCGTCTTGACAGAGAATATGAGCTCCATAATCAGCCGATGCTTAATACATTAAACATCAAACATCAATTTTTGAGATTTCGGGTCTGAGGAGCAGGATTGGTTTCTGCTGAATTGGTAGAAGCTTTGATTGTAGCACAACAGTAAGCAAACAGATCATCTTTTGAGGTATTTTCATTATTTGCAGTTGTTTTTAGGGAAATTGTAGGGAAAGGTTAGGGAAATTTTTGTTATATCAATCTCCAATCAAACAATTTCATGTGACCCTGCTGTTTCCTGAAATGTTTCCTCTGCTCTATCTAATGCAAAGACAGGTAAACAATCCAATTTTTTCACTTTTGCAGTAAAATCTTTATTTTGTTTTAAAGCCAGCGTGGAAACACTGCACTAGACTTCAAGCCTCTCAGGTCTAACCCCCCCCCCGATCCCCATACACACACACACACACTCCCTACTGGGGTTAATGGGGTACACGTACTCTCCTTGTTCTGCTCGAGCTCTAACAGCCTCCGCGACACACACCGCTGTTTACATATGCAGGCCGCAACTCCTCAAACCTGAAATGATCGCTTTCACCTTATAGGTAAAAGAGAGAGAGAACGAGAGAAAGAGGGAGGGAGGTAGAGGGAGAGAGAGAGTTATGAGCGAGACACAAAAAGAAAGGAAGAAGGTAAAAAATAAAGGCTGGTGTTGGGGGGGGGAGGAAATACTTTAGCATATAAATAAACCAATTCATCATGAGCTTTTTCTACAAGAATAAACACTAATTTTCCTGACGCTGACCCTGACAAATGGCTGCGGCGGGCCGGGCGGACGGAGGGGAAGGAATGGCTCTCGCAACGCCGCGTACGACACGGTTGCGGTCGTCCTGGCGACGCAGGCCACGGTGTGACTGGTGAGAACGGACACCCCCCCCCCCCCCCATCTCTCTCTCTCTCTCTCTCTCTCTCTCTCTCGGCTCTTACATCGCTCGGTGGGGCTAATAAACGGCCGGTGTCAAAAGTGTTGTCAGTCCATTCTTTGCTTGTTTGGGTTCATCTAGGATTGGTGGTGGTGGTGGTGGTGGTGGTGGTGGTGGGTTGGAGGGGTGGGGGTGGTGGGGATAGAGGGATGAAGGGAGAGGCGGGGGGGTGGACTAGAAAAGGCGAGAGAGAGAGAGAGAGAGAGAGAGAGGGAGAGAGAAAAGGGGAGAAGGTGATAGGGTGGATGGAAGCAGAAGGGGGGGAGGAAGAACAGGGAGGGGGAGGAGGAGGCGAAGGGGGGGGGGGGGGGCTATGGGTGCAGCGCGGGCGCAGCGGCCCGCCTCCCCGGGAGGACCGGCGGGACCCATCGGCCCATCACTGGCGCTTTTATTGATTTCTACCCAGCGTGCTCTTTGTCAAAAATCAGATACGGTGCGAGCCCTCTGGACCTCCTCACCTTTTAAAAGCACACGGAGAGCCTTTTATGTGCTGAACCGAGGCGTTTGCGCGCATGTAATGGTGTGCCGTGTGTGTGTGTGTGTGTGTGTGTGTGTGCGTATGCGTGTGTGTGTGTGTTGTGGTCTTTGTCTCGGGGTCAGAGGGCTCCGTGACGGACCAAGAGGAGAGAGAGATGAGAGGGAGCCTCGCCTGTTATTGCGCTGTGAGCAGATTTCTTATCGAGACAAATATGTTTTGATCCTCTTTCGCCGCGGTGGCCGTAATTGTTTTCGCTTCGGACGGGCTCGTTTTCCCCGACTCCTGCTGCGTCTTTGAAGGACGGGAAGGATCAAAATGTAACGCGTCGGACTGAAGAGAGGCTCAGAAGTGTCTTAGCGCTAAAAAGGCCAGCGGTTTGGCCTTTTCGGTCTAAGAGAAGGCCATCTTGAAAAGGAAGGGGGGTAAATCTAATTAGAACTACTGTTTCCTTGCGGGATTTTCAAATTCTAACAACCACAGAAAGCAGGTTTAGGAAAAGGGGATAGGGATTTGAAAGTGACATATTTCAATTTGTTCAACTTTTCTAGCGTTCAAGCAATTAGCTGGTCGGGCATCAGCAAAGTCCATCTAAGGGAATATGGTAATATCTGCGAGCGATAAAGGAAAAGGTATCCATAAGTATCGATGGCGCAGGTTGTAATGGGCTTATAATGGCCCCCATGTGTCCCCAGAGTGGAAATGAATGTATTACACAGTGTCTCCGTTGGGTTTCTGGAAGAAGATAAGAGATTTGACTAAGACAGAAAGATTAAGGAGGAGGACAAGAAGGAGAGGAGAGGAGAGGAGGAGGTACACTGGGGGGGAACGAGAGAGGGGGTGAGGAGGGCGGGGGTCCACTGTCCAAAGACTCTCTCCCTCCCTCCCCCCCCCCCCCCCGACATAGAAAAAAATATTATGCAGCAGCCGGGCTCCCATTGAATCCCAGTGATTCATTGCCCAATTTTAAACTGCCAAGCTGTTAAATTGCATCAGGTCTGCCAAAATTCATTCCAGGACTACGGAGGAGATATGAAAAATTAAATGTCATCTCGGCTACAGTGGAAAACTTTTACCTCTCCGCCGAGCGGGGGCACGAATATGCTAGATTCGGTTATGATCGATGGCCACGCGGGACTACACTTAACCTACTTAGTGATGTCATGTTAGGCCGCAGCGCCTGTTTACTTTCAGCCGAGTGACAGGGAGGCATAAACTTTATCAGCCGCTGACATCGGCGCGTACTGTCTCTCTCTCTCTCTCTCTCTCTCTCTCTCCCTCTCTTTGTCTCTCTCCTCCAGATGAACCGGGTCTTTATGTTGATTCCCAGATGCATGATTCTATTTTCCTCCCTCGTCGCTCTCTCCCTCCCTCCATTCATCAGCGCGCGGGGCAACGGCACGATATGAATCCTGGTTTGAAGTGGGGGGGTGGGGGGATGGCTGTTTTAGAGACAGATAGAAAGGGGCAGAGAGAGAGAGGGGGGAGAGAGAGAGAGAGAGAGAGAGAGAGAGAGATCCACATACAAGTCAGCCACAGCTTAATAAATGCTTTAGAGAGAGGATAGTAAAGAAGCTACATGTAGGTAGGGCCCTGCTATGGTAAATTAAAATAAAGTGGATATGTGATATGCTATAAGACACACACACACACACACACACACACACACACACACACACACCTGTAGCTCCATGAATGTGAATGAATGTGTTGTTAGAGATTTCATAAAATCTGCCTCCAAGTTGTTCACACATTTAATTTCACTCTAAAAAATTCTACCAGTAGACTCAAATACATGTAGAAGCTATAAAAACATCTTCATAGAGCTCCATGAATCACATTTTGACAGCAGTCAAATTATTCTGCATTATGGCTCAACTAATGATTTTATAATTTTATAATAATACACAGAGTGAACATGTTTTTATAAGTAATTACTGTGCTAAAGAAGAATGACGAAAGCGCTTCCTGGAACCAGATTGGGGGTTGGACGTCGATGTGTATGTGTGTATGTAACTCTGTGTGTGTGTGTGTGTGTGTGTGTGTGTGTGTGTGTGCAGTCACAATTTCCCAAAACTGTGCTATTTTTACTCATACCATAATTATTGCCCTTAACTTGGTAGTCCTTGAGTTCCTCATTTTTTCCCCATCTTTGGTGTTAAGTTGTTTTATTTTGTCTCCATCTTTGTTCTAAGCATGCATTGCTGTGGTGTTTCTGCACTGCACTTCCCAGAGATCACCTGTCATTCAAACAGTGTGGGCGGAGCTTGTGTTTCCTGTTGATGCAGTTTGAGTTTCTCTTTTCTTTGTCTGTTCAGCCATGGTGGCTATCGCTGCTCATGCCAACTACCCAGTTCTTCTTCTTCTGTTTATTCCAAACAAACGTAAAATGCATCACTTCCTGTATGGCAGAGGATTTTTTTTCAGGAAAGCGCTACCAGACACCAGGTGTTTAGAACAGCAAATGGAAAAGCTTTCATGAACTGGATATAGGTTGAATCACTATTGTGTTGTATCAGTCAAGACAGTAGCAAAACATTTATTTATATAGGAAATATCACAGATTATTACTCTAAAAGTGACACCTATTTCTTAATTTTTTAATCCTTCTTCATCCCGATCCATTTTCGAAATGCATCTTGAGCTGAGCCTCCTGTAAGATCTTTGCACAATAAACACTCCAACCATCTCTCCCCGTCTCTCCCCGTCTCTCCCCGTCTCTCCCTCTCTGCCCCTGCCGCTTTACACGCGGCGAGGCGGCGATATTTATTATTACGAATATCATTTGTATTAATCATCAGGATAAATGACTGGTTTGGCTATCTGAATGCCTCATTTAGAGAAACTTGGCTCCCATGTCACGGTTATAAATTACAGGCAGCCCTGCGTTTCACCTGAGGCTCTCTCTCCTCCCCCCCCCCCCCCCCTGCATGTTTAACACGCTGGCTGCTGGTTTGTTTTCCTGCGTCGGACGGACGGACGGACGGCGGGGCCCGTCACCCCTCCGAGGGCCACGCCGTGTCGTTGATGTAACGGCGTCACGTGGCGGGGAGAAATGCCGGTGTATGCGTACGGGCTTAGGCATGGTCACACACACACACACACACACACACACACACACACACACACACACACACACAGTGGTTATGTTTACATGCAACCATGCAACGAAGAATGTATGAAAATACTGCGATTCAGCCGTTTGCATGAGTCTATAATCAGTTGATTATCAGTTGACTATCAAGCACATAGACACGCATAAACAATGCATAAACTATTTTTTTGTTTGTTTTTTTGAGGGGGCTATTGACTATGATTATATACTGACTATTTTTATTGTGTCTTGTCTTATCTCATTTAGTCTTTTGTGTTTCTATGTTTCTCTATTGTCTCACCGCATTGAATTTCCCCGTGTGGGATAATAAAGTTTATCTAATCTAATCTCTAATAAAGTGACACCTCCCCTCCGGTTTACATGTGATATGCACTCATACAAAGGATGTGTCATTTTTAACACACATCTGCATGTCTTCTTTAGGACAACACACACTTACTTCACTTTACTCTTCAACACAACAATACATTTTAACACATGTATTGTTATTAAGAGATCTTGTGTTGAAAAGTAAGTGTGTAAGTTGTCCTAAAGAAGAAACACATATGTGTTAAAAATGACACATCCTTCGTAAGAGTGTGTGGTTACTGGAAGTATAACATGTCCAAAAAAAACATAAATAAATAAATGACAGAACATGAGCTGCAATACCAGCTACACATGAGCAACTTGATCACACTTAAAGAAATGTGATGAAGGTGAATCCATGTTCTGACTGCTCTCTATTAATGCCAGCAAAACTCCACATATGTTACTGTGCATGCCTCACTGCTGTACTTGCATTTTTGTCGTAATCGCTTTACAATTGCATGTTTTGTGTGTGTGTGCGTGTAAATGCGGCCAGTCACAAACACACACTCAAACAAATAACTGGGATACGGCACACATACGCAAACACACACACACACACACACACACAGTGAAGATTTGAAGGGAGAGATTTTTTTTTTTTTTTTTTTAGATGTGTATATTTTCTCCCCCCCTTGCTCCATATTTCCATGTGATTAAATTATTCAGTGGTACAAACTACAATTATGCTTTATTAAAAATTATTAAAAATTCTCGCCGGTTCCGCAGATGTGAAAGAATTTATTGCCTGCTTGTTTTTCTAATTTGCATCATTGATTCTGGTGGTGTTTGAAAAGCAATGATGCTCCCTACCACTATAACTACTCTCTCTCTCTCTCTCCCTCTCTCTCTCTCTGTCTCTCGCTCTCTCTCTAATAGCGATGGGATGTATTAGGGCGTGAGGCGGGGCGGATGAGGGGGCAGGACGAGCGGTGTTTTCCTCCTTTGATAGATGTGCAAGGGGCTGATTTTATTTACATGTGTTTATCAGTTTTATGAGTCGTGAGAATGTGTCGTTGAGGGAAAAAAATCTTTTTTTTTGGGCTGCCTTTCAACGCACAGAACACACTCATAACACCAGACGAGATCGCTCTGACAATTCAATCTGAATAGCTATTTGTCACTCACACAATCAAAGCCAATAACCACACTGAGATGTATTGTATGATAAACCTAAAAAAACGCACGACAGGAGAAATACATGCCTCATTTTCCAGCACAAAACAAAAAAAAAATAAAACATTCAAAACCGAGACAACGCTCTGGACATTTTTGGAGCGTTAAAATATGGAATCGAACTCTTATCTGCCATTTTGCTTAAAGATGGTATTTCCATACATTAAATATACATGTGAAATTTACACTTCAAAGTTGGGCCCATTACATGAGCCATTAGTTATACTTGTTACAGCAGATCCCTATGGCCAGGTTATGAATGATTTAACAGTGAGTTACTGTAAACTAAATTCAATTTTCTTTCAAAGCAGCCGTCTCCCTCAGCATTTTGGAGAGGGAGAGAGAGAGAAAGAGAGAGAGAGAGAAAGAGAGAGGGGTATTAGGGTAATATAGGGGAACAGTGAGAGAGGGAGAGTGAGAAAGACAGACTGTTAAAAGGATAACATAGGGAAAGAATGACAGAGAAAAACAGGGTTAGAAAGACAGAGAGAGAGAGAGAGAAAGAGGGAGAGACACACACAGAGTATTGCTCCTCTCCCTCTCATTGCGTCTTGAATCCTGAGCAATGACTGGCTACTTTAGCAATTAAAATCCGGGGCAAAGACACAGCGGCTTGCTTTGGCCCAGAGACTGGCCCATTCATCATCCCAACTGCCATAAAATAGCACTAGATGGATTCTTTGATTTTAGCTTTGGAAGAACATAAATCAAAATCTAAACCACGGCCTGTCACAAGCATCACCAGAATTATCCATTTGAGAGAGAGAGAGAGAGAGAGAGAGCAGAAGAGCAGGAGGAGGGTAGAGAGAGAGAGAGAGAGAGAGAGAGAGAGAGAGAGAGAGAGAGAGAGAGAGAGAGAGAGAGAGAGAGAGAGAGAGAGAAAGAGAGAGAGGAGGATCTACTCTCATTGTTTCTCCTCCTCTTCCCAGACAAACCCTCACTCCCACCTCCTATCCCCTAGTGTGACACACTGGGTAATCTATAAGTGTCTCGTAATGAGCCTTTTTCTACTGTTCAACACCAGCATTCATCAAGCATTACAGAGTGGAATCCTAATCTGGAGCTGGTTTTGTCTATTTGTCTTTTTTTTTGGTTTGTTTTGAATAAGAAAACCTGGATAAGAGACCTTATGTCTGAAACAATGAATGAATACGAACTCTAATACAAAGGAAATACCTTGTATCTCAAAAACAAAGCAATATTATCAGGAATTAAGGAATAGCTAATACTATTAGCGCCAATGTACAGTATGTTTTGGATTTGTATCATGTGCTTTGAATGAGTTTTAATGAGTGTTCATTCAAAATTCAATTAAATGAGGAAATACCAGCTAATATTGTCATTGACACCCATTTACTTTTAGAATCATACAATGTTTTGAACGGAACCTAGTCAAATGGAAATCAGCAAAACATAAGTGATATATTTCTCTGAAATTATGAAGAAGAGTATTATCAAAACATCCAACTTTATCGAGTATTAATAAACCTGGCAATGTAGAAGTAAAGAAATAAAAAAGACTAGCTAATATTGTCATTGACGCTAATGTATTTTTGGACTCGTACAATGGGTTTTGAACCTACTCCACAATTAAAAAACCATGGACTCTTAATGCCAAGTTATGAGTAAGAAAAGTAACAAGACATTCCTGGTTCCCAGAAACAATGTCAAGCAAAGACAACAAGCATTATCAAAGTGTCCAACTTGATGAGTAATAAGAAACGACACTGTAAGATACAATGCTGCATCATCAGTTAACTGCTTTAACATCAAGTTACTGCAGCATCACTGATCTGAAACCATTGGAAATGCAAGTGCTTTCAAACTAGTACAGCGTTGGATTATCCAGAATAGATAAAACAGTGCAGATTTTTGAATCAGCGCTGATGTGAGTCCATTGGGAATGTAGGTCGCTCAATCAAGTGACAAGTTCAAATGAAACAAATGAGAGGCTCTGATGCACCGGGCCAATACCCTCTCATGTTTCAGAGTATTGAAATAAGACTGTAACTGGTACTATTTGCCAAACGATAAAAACAATACTATAAATAGCCATATTTCATGAAATTAATAATGATCCACCAGAGTGAGTGTGACTCCTCCTCTTCCTCCACTGAACTGATGTTGAGTCTTTGCTCTTGTGTCCAATTCCCATTGGGCTTCCTTAGTGGCCAGAGAGCCTGATTCTCTGTCTACCCCTCTCTCTCTCTCTCTCTCTCTCTCTTACACACTCTATCTCTCTTTTCACTATGGTAACACTCATTTGTTCCCCGCACACAAAAGCAGACCTCATGTGAGAGGGATCACATTTAGAGTGAGAGAGAAAGAAAGAAATAAAGAGTGAGGGAACTGTTGTCCTGCTGCCATCATTGAACATGCTGATCGAGATCTCACCAGGAATGTTTCCCATTCCAGCTTCCAGTTACTTCTCTGTTACACACATTTACTGTATATTGCAATTGTCCCGTGAAAACATTATAACTCCAATTTTGGTAATTTGCATGTTTTCACTTCAAATGAAAAAGTACCTAGTCCTCTATGGGCTGATATCACTCAAAATACATGTTGGCCAAGCTAAACACAAGGCTGTTCTTAGCTCCTGAAAAGCTACTTGTCCGCTCTTTGGTTCGGAAATACTGTGAAACAATAAAAATACACATTTTAAAGTGGTAATCCTTGAGATCCATGTTTTTTTTTGTTTTTTTTACTACAGCTCATTGCTGTGGTGTTTTTTCACTGCACTTCCCAGAGATCACCTGTCAATCAAACAGTGTGGCAGGACTGTGATGTCTTTTTCCTTAAATTTTCTGTTGAAGCAGTTTCTCTTTTCTTTGTCTCTTCAGCCATGGTGGCTATCACTGCTCATGCTAACTACCCAGTTCTTCTTCTTCTGTTTATTCCAAACAAACCGGAAACATCAACGCATCACTTCCTCTATGCCAGAGGATTTTACCCCTTACTAGACATCATTTCAACATTGCTTTAGCTCAGTATCATTTTGGCTATGTATAACCCAATTTTAGACCAAGCAGTAAATACATTATTACATATGTAAACAATGCATAAAGTACTGTAAATATCAAAAACATGCACCAGAGAAGTCCATATGTACAAGATCATGCTTTGCTGATCGGCTAATATACGCGCATATTTCCCATATGAGCAAATGCCAATCCCTTTAATATCTGATCCTAAAGCGTTTGGTATTGATACACTTTATCAAAGTCGAAATATCCATCCGCTTCCATCAACCACAGTCCTGCCAATTCCTGCCTGTCTGCCTGCCGGGGCCCAGGAGTAATCTTAGAGGGATTCGTTTGATTTGTGGTCCTCATTTGTATGTCTGTCTGTGAGAAAATGGAGGACAGCTGTCAATGCAGAGGCATTTGTCTCTGTCATCTCCTCCCCCTCCTCCATCCCCATCTCTCGTACCCCATCCCTCTCTCTCTCTCTCCCTCTCAGCTCTCCCTCTTCCTCCCTCTGTCTTTTCAATTCTCGGCCACTGAGCGCTCCGCGCCGCATCTAAAAAACTGATAATTCCACTGTCTCAACCACTTAAGAGCAGATTCAATCAAAAATAAAGCAACACATAAAATGACCTATTTTAATTCCCCCAACGCGACGAGGACATTCAATTACATCTTGAGAAAGACGCGTTTTTCATGGTGGCGACAATTAAAGTCTTATTTAATGTTTAAAGCATATTACTTTCCTTTATTACAGATCTCATAACAAAGTCAGCAGCCGTCAAGGTACAAAAAGCCCCCCTTGTCCTTTTGTTTTGGATTTTATTGCAAAAGCTCATCAAAGCGGGAGACGATGGAGAAATGAGAGGAACTGAGGGAGGTGTGTGTGTGTGTGTGTGTGTGAGAGAGAGAGAGAGAGAGAGAGAGAGAGAGAGAGAGAGGAGAAGGGGGGGCAAACAGCACTTAGGGTAACATCTAGTGCTTTATATTCAGAAGGCCTTTATTCCCTTTGCTTGCATTTGTATGAATTTCTCATTTCATCCAACTGATATGAAAAGGCTCCTGTAATGTTGTACTCTATCTTTTTTGTGCACAGTAACAGGTGACATGTAAAATGATTACAAAAAATGTATATATAAAAAACATGTATATAACATATATGTATGCAGTCAGATTACATATACAGACTATATTACTTGTTGCATTACTGATAAATCCTAATTACATTATGTGTATACAACCAAAATAAATAGGAACCAAATGTCCGTAGATTCTATAGATTTTTGATAAGCAATCCAAAATGGAACTAAAATGGTTCCATATATTAATAGATTGGAGTAATCTGTTGTTTTGCATGGTTTCAGTTTCCAGCAGATAATCAGTAATGAAATTTAGGAAAGTGAAAGTAGTCTCTGGTGTGTTAAAGAATACAAGCCCACTTGCATTTTCCTAATTAAGCTCAAAGTTTTTGTCATGAACTTTTTTGTGTTTTTTTTTTTTTTTTTGATGGGGATACTGTGAGAAAACATCAAAGAAAAGCTTGTGATCCTGAAATGTGTTATTAAGAGTGACTTAACTGGGTCTAATCCCATCTGAAATTTGGGGATTGCATGACTAAAAAATGGTAAAGTAGGTATGGGTCATATTGTAAGAATGTGCTTTTCTGATACATTGTCATTTTAGTGCAGTACTTATCTGTAGTAAACCACTGTTTCCACTGCCATGAAATTGAGTTTACATTCACACTGACATCTGATACATGTTCAAATATGAATTGCATGATACAAAACTTAAAGTAGCTGTCTCTTTCTTCTGGATTTGTCTTAACACAGATGTGAGGATACAGTATTTCAACAAAGTGTGATAGCATTTGTTTTCCAGGAGTAAATCATTACCTTGCTTGGCCCTTATAGCAAACCCATGGCCGGGCACATGTGGCTGGCTAGCACCACTCACTTCATTGGCCAATGAAATACAGTGTTCATTAGGCCATTGATCAACTAGTCTCATCCTGTCACAAGATTACAGCTGGCCAGCGCACCCACCTACACACACACATACACACACACACACACACACACCTCTGCGGTGAGACGCAGGGCTGGTAAGTGGGGTCAGAGGTGGCTTGTAGTAATCCATCTAACCAGCGTGACAGCGGCAGCTAATAAATCACTTATTCATCGTTTAATCCATCGTCTGTCGCCACCAAACTCCCAGAAAACAATGCCTTCACAAACACACTCTCCCTGCTGCAGAGCATCCCATGTCTGTGGAGACAGGTGGAGCACAGCTTTGGGCCTGCATGCACTGTTACAAATAAAGGACATACAGACTTAGAGTTACAGTGTGTTCAGAAACATTTTAGTGGCTTGTAGGCTTTTTTCTTATTCATTCAAAACTCTAAATCAGACGACTTTATTCACATAAAATGTACATCAATCTGACTTAAATTGGTCTTAAAGTGAGATTTCTTTGTAATATGTTTTCACTTCTTAGCATACATCATGGGACTTCATGAACTGTTAACCTGCAACATTATCCGCTGCACGAGCTGATAGTGGTCAGGCTTTTTTTTCTGAGTAATCCTATCAAATAGATACAGAAATAGATGTTGATATCAGTGATTCTCAACGTGGGGTCCGGGGACCACCAGGGGTCCTTGAGGGGGTTCCAGGGGGTCCCCAGCACATTGATGAATTATTATTCTTCAGCATTATTTCATTTACATTAACACAATTAGAGAATGTAGAAGAATGACAGTTTTGATCATAGTTTCTCTGTTATCTCTCTACCTACAATACAGATAGTCATGGAATTCTGGACAAAATCTATCTAACAACAACAACAACAAATATTATCAGATTTGGGTCTGAGAGACAAATGGGGTCCATCTCATCAAATGGGGGTCTGTGGCTCTAATATGGACTAAATTAGGGGTCCTTGATATGAAAAATATTGAGAATCTCTGGTTGATATGATGGACCAATATTGAAAACCTATGTAAATATAGAACCAAAATGAAAGACGACATCTGTAGTCGTCCATAGCTGCTGCCTGTATCGATTTGTGAAATCACGATCTAAACATCTTTCTGATATCAGTTCAAAACAGTTTCCAAAGCTGTTCTAATATGATTTTTTTTACTATGAATATAATTAAGAGAAAGTTTTGTGCTCCATTGGGTTGACATTGAACTTGGCCACAACACCGTCTGTGAAATCCTTGCTGGGATGTTGTAGATAATTGCAGACAGACAACATTTACTCTGGAAAATTACAACGATGAACACGGAACAACACAAAGAAACCACCAAAAAACTTAATTAGCGGAGGCTGTATTGTCAGAGGTCATCACATGAATTACAAGTGTGAGTTCCACAACAGATTTCCAAAAAAGTGTGTCGCTGTGTTGGTGACTGAATGCTCACGAGCTCAAATGTGAAATTCCACTTGAACATATCTGGGTGTAAGATGTGGGGGAAAAAAGTTACAATTCCACCCAGCTCGCTCATGTACAAAAAATAAAAAAACCCCTCTTGTGTCCAGCCTTTTGAATTAAGCCCACATTCAAAGCCAATTGCTCTGCTCAAACCCGAAAACCCTCCTCATTCCAGCAGCCTTTAATTTGGTCCTTCCTTTCTTCCTCTCCACCCATCGCTCCTCTTAATTCACGCTTTCCAAAGCATGTTGTCTCACCTGACAAGCGAGAGAAAGGGAAGGGGGGTGGGGGGGGGATACGAAAGCCATGGACTGAAAGAGAAAAGGGAAACGCGAGAGAGAGAGAGAGAGGAAAGGAAGGGCTGATCTTACAGTTTAATTACCAGCCCCTGCCTTGTAAGTGCTCTGGTGGGGAACTACAAGACCCGGCTACAAGAGACAGCTCCGCTCTATCCCGCCGAATTAAACGCCGGCCCATTAGAGTGGGAACAGAAGGATCCGCCGCTGCCTGTTTCCTCTCCGTCCATCCCTTCCCTTTGGATCCCGCACCTTCTTCTTGCTTGTCTTCCTTTCCTTTCCTTCCCTCTCCCTTTCCTTTCCTCGCCACTCCGGCTTCTATCACTTAACTTTGTTTACCAGGCATCCGCAGCATACAAAATAATTGTTTGAGGTCTTCTCTGTGTCTCTGTGATTGAAAGTCACCGGGTTAAGAACATGAGTAAGGGGTTAACGGTAATAAAAATAGCTATTAAGCATATATTCCCTTCCGACGTGTCACTCCGAGAGAGAAAGAGAGAGAGAGAGAGAGAGAGAGAGAGAGAGAGAGAAAGAGAGAGAGAGAGGAGGGAGGGATACTGGCACCTAATTACAAGGAGCGCACTCGGCTGCTTTTATCAGTAATTGGACTATATAGCCCTTCATTATAATTTACTTTCTCCCCCAAACTGTGATAATGCAGACAAGCAGAACTGAGTGGGCCTGTTAGTGGCCCTGAAACTGACACCAGTTAATGGTTAATTATAATGACTAAATTAAAGGAGTGACGGTGAGAAGGCACTGGATAAAGCCCCGGCACTTAATTTAACAGGATCACTATCAGAGAAAACTCAAGAGTTCAAGATTGGAAATAGAAGAGGTAAAGAAAAAGAAAAAAAAAAAGCAGGGGGGGGGGGGGGGGGATGTAGTGGAGGGGAAACAACAGAGCGTTTAGTCTGTGGGTTTTTATTGGCCTTGTTGTCGGAGTTGAGAGGGATTAAGAGAGCATTAATTGTCTGTTTCAGTCTTGCGATCGGGAACGGGCCGAAAAACATATTTTCATTTCGGAGCTGTCCGCCGGACAGAATGCGTTGGGCTGTAATCAATTACTGCTCAAGACGATGTAACATACAGAAAGAGACAGACAAAGAGATGCTGATGGCCGGCCAACAATAAACACACTTGCAATCACCTCTATTTTATGGCCCGGGCCTATTGTTCACAAAGGGGATCAGTTCAGTTGAAATGTACTCTTTTGTTAAGCCTGCATTGTTCATTACTCTTGCTCTCTCTATTCACACACAGGAATAACACACAAGCAAGCAGA
Source organism: Centroberyx affinis (assembly GCF_046629955.1). Classification (NCBI taxonomy): domain Eukaryota; kingdom Metazoa; phylum Chordata; class Actinopteri; order Beryciformes; family Berycidae; genus Centroberyx; species Centroberyx affinis. Next base: position 5,516 of record NW_027281916.1, on the reverse strand, counting down.
TAGTATTGCACATGCATGCCTCTCACTCTTCCCTCTCTCTCTCTCTCTCTCATACACACACACACGCAAACATGACTGTATCCTCCGAGTCAATAAGCATCAGAACTGTCAGAGGCCCTTGACGGGATTTTTACCCACAACCTCCACCGCCGATAGCGCCGCTCTCAAACACGACTCACTGTCACATTTAGAATATCAACTAAGATGACACTTGACGTGCATTATCATAATCGCGCGATTACATGTGTATTTCAGATTTTCCCGCTTCCAATGTGAAGCTTGTGTGTGTGCGCGACACTGTTAAATTCTCACACATTCCTCTCCCTCTCTCTCTCTCTCTGTCACACACACACACACACACACACACACGAGTAAATCCATGGGCTTTGTGTCGCTGTCTCCTTTGGTCCTCTGGCTTTGCCTTAGCAGAGTGGCTGCCCCACTGATCCCTCTACATCACACATCTTGGCACACTTGCTACCAAGGTAATCGCCATCATCGCCATCATCACCACCACCATCACCACCATCATCTTCATCACTAAGCTGGATCAGAAACATCATCTTACACCCCTTTGGTGAGCAGCCCTCCTGTTGGCACACACACATGCAAACATCCACACGCACACACACACAGTGGCGGATCATCGCTCCAGCTCTGTGGCTCTCCTCTAAAATCCCCTGCACCATCAAAGGGAAAGGCCTGTCTGTCAGTCATGCGGGTGATTATGGGACTGAGTGACAGGGGACGACTGACACTAAGCGGCCGGGCTGAATGCACCTCCGTCAGGCCTGGCAGGTCTGGGTGACACCGGGGGCTGGGCCGCGTCCCTCACGCAGGGGGATTAGCCTCGCCAGCTGCCATCGCAGCGCCACTCCGCTCTCACTCACACTAAGTGGCAAATACACACACACACACACACACACACGTGCGTGCATACACGAAAAAACACACGAGGTGAAGAACACCCAGAGAGTAAAACGGCGAACGCACAAGGTGGCACGCTGATATGGACGCACACGCAGCAGAAGGTATGAGGTGGGGAAATGCAGAAGTTGGTAGACACATATTGTATGTACACACAGGTGGCACACACACACACACACACACACACACACATATATGCATGCAATGGACAAGGTGGCACACATATGTACAGGCAGAGCAAACACTTAAGGCGGTGCATAGACATACACACAGCAAACGCACAAGGTGGTACACACACCTGCAGGATATACACACACAAGCAATGCACAAGGTGGTACACAGACACACACCGGGGTGCGTTTGCCCGCACACACACAAGCAGCCGAACACACGGTGACACATTACATTACACACATGCATTACATCCACATTGAACACGGCACTCTGATCTCACTCATATGAGGTAGAACAGTACATGTCCCCAGGGCCTCTCTGCCATCCACACAGCGGCTGCTAGCTGAAGTGTGAATTTACTGCAGGATGACTGGAGCAAGATGTGGGATTCAGATACAGCCAGGAACGCTGGCTTAAAGCTGCAATATGCAACTTTTTTGGCTTAAAAATAACAATCCACGAAAAGGGTCCCTGTGTCCCTGTGTGTACATGTGTACATTTGCCTGAAATTGTCTTTTCAATGATGTTTTGGGGCGTGTATTTGGTGTGGGTGTGGCCAGCAGTGAGCTTTGTTGTGGCTATCAAGCGCAGGGAAGACAGAGTAGCAGCAATGGAGCAAAGCAGTAAGAAACAAAAGAACAACAAAGCTAACCTTGCAGCATTTGTGTCATTAAAAACATGATAGAATATCTACATTGTTATTATTTTATTACCGGTTCCTTGCGTTCACCTGTGATGGCTTTATGGATGCCTCAACTTCAGACTAGATGCTGCTCCAAGATGAGTGACAAGTGTTGGTGTGTGGAAGTTGAGTGACTAAGGTGGAGGAGGGCGGGACTAACAAAACACTTCCTGTCTCAAGGCAAAAAGTGGCATATTGCAGCTTTAACCGTGTGCGACTTCAAATGTAAAAAAACAAAACAAAAAAAACAATCGTAGGACTGTGACATGCAGCCTTTGAAGTGTAACTGAGATGAATTAAAGGATGCCATACAGTTTTAAATTCGCTGTTACTTCATTTGTAGCATAATCTGTAGTTAACAAGATATGCACTACACACTAGGCTTGGGCGATATCCAAAATGTAATATCACGATACTGTCCCGTCAAAATATCGCGATATACAATATTATAGCTTAGTTTTATTTGATTTTTTCAGTTTTGTTTTTGTTTTTTTCAGTTTTTTTTTCCACTGTTTATTTCGGGGGACTAACTTGTTATAGGTTTATAAGTTTAAAAGCTTGCAGGGGGGGTATTCGATCTCATGGGAAATAAATATATATATATATATTATAAACTTGAATATCGCGAGATTCCGATATTCAATAATATTGAATATCGGCCAAAGCTGACTAAATATATTGTAAAATATCTAAATATATTGTCAAAATATCGCGATATATGGTGTTATAGCTTAGTTTTATTTAATTTTTTCAGTTTTCTTTTTTTTTTAGTTTTTTTTTCACTGTTTATTTCAGGGGGGACCAACTTGTTATAGGTTTATAAGTTTAAAAGCTTGCAGGGGGGGTATTCGATCTCATGGGAAATATATATATATATATTATAAAGTTGAATATCGTGATATTCCGATATTCAATAATATCGAATATCGGCCAAAGCTGACTATACATCCCCATTCTTTGCATTGAGTTCACCAAGCCATTTCCTGGTTAACTGATGTGTCATTGCAGATTTTCTTTTTTCTTTCTCACTTGGTCACGCTAAGAGCCTGCTGCAGGGTAACAATACACATTTTTTTTTTAAATGTTGCAATATTCTCTTAAGTGACATTTGGATGCCACTCAAAGGGATGGCGCTGAAGGTTTCTCGCCTTTTCCTGTCATGACTCACCTCGCCTCTCACATCAAGCCATCAGCAAGCCTCATTTCACTCCTCGATGAGACAGACCTTAATGAACAAGGCTGAGACGCAGATCACTCCTTCCCTCTCTCCCTCTCTGTACAGTCACCTCCTCTTATTCTCACCCCTTTCCACCGTCTACCTCACTTCATTAACAAAGTCCTGCCTTCTAAGCCTCCCACCTCCCTCTCCCACACACACAGATCTCTCTTTCTTCTTTCTCCCCCGTCCTCCCTTTCCCCTTCCCCCGTCCATCCGTAACCTCTCTAACCTGGCAGACTGCACACCTTGGGCTTATTCAGCAGAGTCAAATGCCAGCCTGTTTCTCCTTTTTTTTTTTTTCGTGCAGCCGCTCTTCTGCTCCCGTGCGCTCACATTCACGCCTCGCCTGCCTCCTGGAAATGGGATTGTCTGGGAATACAACTCTTGCCTCCACCCCCCCCCCCCCCCACCCCCCCCCCCCCCCCCCCACCCCCACCCCAAAGGGATAATTGAAAACGGGACTGCAAGGGGATATAAAAAAAGGAAAGAATAAGAGAGAGGGAGGAGAGAGAGAAAGAGAAATGTCACCCGTTCTTTTGTCGCCCTGCCCCCCACGCCTGTTGATATATGCCCGAGCTGTAGCTTTGGGTGTGTGGGTGGGTGGGGGTTGGGGTGTTGTCGGACTTGTTTGTTTTCTGATCTGAATATGCAGATTTTTGGGGGAAAGGGGGGGAAAAAAATAGCAAATATTTCAATTTGGGGCGCTGCTGCGGAGCGTTTCTTTGATTTACATCAGTTACGTGCCTCCCATCAGGTGCCATATCACGGAGGAAGGTAATAACCCAGAAATAACCTCGTTATGGAGACAGCACCGCGGTCTGGGCACAATGAACTCAGAGCTGAAGAATTAGTGACCTGGAAAGTGGCAGGGAGAGTTAATGGCATTAGCTACATCAGAGGGAGAGAGAGAGAGAAAGAGAGAGAGAGAGAGAATCATTGCCGCCATTGCAAAGGAGGGACACATAAAAATTAAAATGAAAATAAAAAAGAGAGGTTCCTCCGACAACTTTTTTTCCCCTTCATCGCGGCGCCTTTTGATAACAATAAGAATGCGGCCGCGTTATCAGTATTACCCTCACCCTTATTATTACCATCACTGTTTGAAATAGGAATGCAGCTATTCTTATTGTTTTTGAGTCTAATTAGTGGGAAATGCGAAAATGTAAAGTAGGCACTTAATGAATTATTTCCTTTCATGTATTTTAGAGTGCGCCTTTCGTTTGCTGCGGATCTGATGTGCACACACTTCACACTCACACACACACGCCCACCTACCTGCTGCCTGTGTGTGTGTGTGTGTAAGTGTGTAAGTGTGTGTATGTGTGTGTAAGTCCGCATTGTGTACAAGGCGTTGATAAGATCCTAGAGGCAGCACATTTTGTTTGCTTGCTTGTTTGTTTGTTTGGGAGACCGCATTAACACGCATCGCTCTCGTTAACGCGCGGGCCTACATTTTAACATGAAAAGACAAAACTGGGATATTGTTTGAAACAACGGACTGGGACGAGCATGCAAATGGGTTGTGTGTTTATCAGCGGTTGTTTGTGGAACAGTGAATCCTGTGTTTCCCGGAAAATATTAAAAAAAAAAAAAAAAAGTCCCACATGTCTCCCGTATTATCGCTCCAGAAATGCTTTTGGACCGAGACGAGGACAATTAACAGCTAAAAACTCCGGATGTTACCAAGTAATCACCTCTTTGATATCCAACATCAATACAACTTTGGACACTTTGATATATGAGCCTGCCTTGATGAGCCTTGTGAATACATTAAAAATATGTTTAATTAGCATTTCAAATCAGCGGCACTCGACTAAAAAAGAATATACAATAAAGGAGAAATATGGCTGAGGAGTGTCTGTCTGTTCGAGTGTGTGCGTGTGTGTGTGTGAGTGTGTGTGTGTGGTGGGGGCGGGCGAGCAAATTAGTCGTGGGTTTGATGAACAAAGAGACCGGCCTCAGAACAAAGCACGTGTTTTAGCCTTGTGCCTTTCACCTCTCCATTCATGTGAAGGGCCAGCCGAATCAAAACGATCCTCCGAGCCTCCTTTTTTTTTTTTTTTTTTTGATTTCTTCATCGCTCTCATCCAAGGAAATATTCTGCCTCTAATTAATATGACCTTATGAAATTTTAATAAAGCCAGATCCCTTCTTTGAAAATACAGTGGGGAGCCTTGAAGTACATGTGTCAGTATTTGCACTTAGCTACAAGGAAAAAAGATGACTTTGGTTGAACTAGTTTGTGATGAATAACTGATGTACATTTTAACCTATTTACTTCATTTTGATTTTCTTCACTCAGCGCACTTTCGCGCCCCTCAGATCGTCGGAGGTGATTGACAGATCAAGACGGTTCGGGGTAAAATGATTGCTATTGCCTTATTTATTTATTTTTCAAAGCGATGGTACCACGCCAAAGAGGAAGTTGAGATCTCAAACTGTTCAAAGTGAATTCCAGATGAGGTGTAATTCAATGGAAAATATGAAACGTCAGTCTCAATTCTCACACTGGGA